>NC_071572.1:94731384-94998884 GCF_024509145.1 Vidua macroura | reverse complement strand
GCATCTCCCCTGTAGTAGTGCTGTGACTCCCAAATGCCCATGGCCAATCTTCTGGATCCCAACATAAACCAGGCCCACAAAAGGGAGTGGTGAGTGAGTTTCCTTGGTGTAGAACCAGCTGCAGGGGAAGGATGGGTGTCAGGGGCCCAGCCAGCACAGGGCAGCAGGGGCCATCAGCCAGGGTGGGTTTGCTCCCTCCAGAGCCCCTTGAGAGAGGTTCCTGGGCCCACACTGCCCTGCCCATGGCTCCCCTTCCTCAGACTTCTCAAGGACACAGGCAACAAGTACAGATTTTTATGCCATTCCGACATCAAGCTGCCTTTGCTGCGTGGGATCTTAATTCCACATGCCTGGCTGTGGCTGTCAGGGTGGCATGAAGGGCCTTTAGGCAACTGTGAGAGACACCCTCCCAGTATTTTGCCTGTTTAAATAAAATCTTCCTCTGGCCCATTGTTTCCAGCTGGTGAAACTGCTTACTGCACAACTTTGATGGATGCTTCGCTGTGTGGAAGGAGGAACAAATCCCTGACCCCATGAAGCGTAAAGCCCTGACCTAACTCATGATAATGAGCAGTGGGTTGGAGAGGTCTGCCAGGTTGGGTGTCTGCTCCTCAAGTACCTTCACAGTGGCTTCATCCTTCTTTCCAGAGGAGTCTGGCTGGGAAGCCTGAATGCTTGCAGATTCATTGACCTACCTCTGCTCCCAAGTTCACATTTCTCCTTTCCCAGAGTTTCCCAAACCCTCTGCAGTGCGATTTGGGGACACAGAGCTTCCACCCCGTGTACTGCAATATGGTCAGGAGTTTCTGCAGCATGATCAGCGCTGGGGAGTTTTGTACTTGTCCTTGCATTATTTTCCTTCTTGTAAACATACTTATTTTACTTTCTTGTACCCCTCCATTTGTATTCCCCACTAATTCTTCTTCCAGAAGGAAATCTGTTTATAATATGAGCTGTCAGATGTCATTAGGTATTATCAGGAAACTATGCTGCTGCGTTTTAAGAGCATGCATATATCAGGGCACACAGATCCATAATGTTTGCATATTTTATATATATTTGCATTTATGAATCTCCATGTTATTTGGAACTTTGCCAGTTGAGGAACTGCCTGACTGTGGAGAGAAAGTAGACAGCTAAAAAGAAAATGGTTCAGTGCATGATTTGGTATAATAAAACTTGTTGTTAGCTGTTGTTTCTAAAACTATGACATTGATACAAGCACAGCTGGAACTCACCAGCCATTGTGTTTAAAATAGTTAATGTTCACTGCATATCAAGTGGTATTAACATGAACTTAACAATAAAATAATATTAATAAGCACTATGACTTGTTGCAATAATATTGACATCTGTTATTCCTTGGTAAAGAAGAATTACTTGAATGATACATTTTAAAAATCTTGAAACACATTTAGGAGTCAGCAGTGTAAAATGTGGAATGTGTCTTTATTGCTTAATCCAAGATGTAAAAGCTGGTTTACAATTTTGCTACTAAAATCAGTTGTTATTTTGTTTTTGAACACAGAAATCAATTTTTGACAGTGTTAGACCCATTTCCTTATGTAATATAAATACCTGTGTCTGTGTATGCATTTACACATGAAAAAAGGTGCATATGCAAAGAAAAGGAGCCTTGTACAAAGGCAGGAGATCTCTCATGCTTTCTCTATTTTCTCTTTGACCTTAGGGATAAAAGTTGATGGGTTCAGTTTCTTCCCTTATCTGTAAAATTTTGATTTAAATATGTGTCTGTCTTACAGAAATATTGTTTACAGTAAGTTGTTTCCTCTGGCTGTAAACTGCCTGATACATACCGATGGACAGCTATTTTGTGCACTCCCCCTTAGAGAGCACTATCCATATGAAACTTAGTTAAGACTGTTCCTTCACAGCAGGGATTCAGTGACCTCCATTGTGCTAGGTGTGATGCCCTTGAAAGGGGTAATTTTGCTCCTGTACTGGGGCTTACATGGCTGGTTGCATGATCAGCTCTGGCAAGTGACCTTACTTTAACCTGGCCAAACTCAAAAACAGAAAAACGCTTTTGTCTAGATCATTTTCCCAGTCTTGTGTTAATGCTGGAAGAACAGAGTACACAGAAACTTGCAGACTGGGACAGAAGGGAAGGCAAGAATGCTCAGGTTTTTACACTAGTACATGGATTTAGTCTGTCTTCAGCCAACCATGAAACTTCACCTTGAGACAAGTATGTTATGGCAGTTCATGTACTGCAAATATCTTGTCAGTTGAAGACTTCCTGATCACTTTTCTCACCCTTGCTATTACATTGCTGTTTTCTGCTGTCTCCTTTCCCTCTCTGTGCCACTGTATAAAACACATATGCAGGCACTACCAATGCAGATGACTGCACAGAACAGCCGTCCACAGCAGATTCAGAGTATTCAGAAGTACGAAATCCATATTGCATTTCAGGGTGGTCATGAGAGCATGGAAAAAAAAGACCATTTTGCTTTTCATGTCCACTGTAAACAGATGGTGATAATTTAAATACAACAGTAAATCATGATTTACATTTGGATTAAGAAAACACATTATAGATTTTTTAAGAAACAAGATACTGTGTTAGTGTGTCTGGGCTGTAAATAAGCATGTTTATTTAGTGTTTATGTTGTAGTTTTACAGAAAAGCTTGCCAGGCTAGGGCCCTGTGGGATAGATCATAAAAACCCCCAATGGGTTTACAAGCTCAAGAATGTGCAGCAAAACAGACAAGCAAGCATTCAAGGGCTGGTGAAAATGTGTGCAAGGTAACAAAGACAGTTAGGCAGACACAATTCTCATTCCATCAGAAACAGTAAAAAATGGATACACAAACACCAGCAGTGACTTCTTTACAAATGAACTGCACAGGGATTCTCCTGTTGTCACATCAGGAAAACTTCACCAGACCTTCACCAGGTGGCCAGTGTGGAGGTTTTGATGGAGTTTAATGTGTCATCATGCCTGGGAGCACCGTCAGTGGGCTGCAGCAGTTGACTTTAATTTACTTAAATCCCCCATGTTGTGAAATTGCTCTTACGGTGTAGGTGGAGGGGGAAAGCTGCCAACATGTCCGTGTTCTGGGATTGGGGTTTTATTAAGATCTTGAAGATTACATATTTCATCTGGTTTCTGGTTTATTTTTATTTAAACATTACGTAATACTGCTATAAGAATGCATAGTGAGCTTCAACAAGGCGCTGGATTTTTGTGCAGCATAATCCATAGTTCCAATTTGCATGAAATGTTCTCCCAGAGCCATGGAAGTTGCTGTTTCCAGGACAGGGTCAAAAATTAAGGTGAAAAAAAATGATATTCTGATGGTGATTCATAGCCCAAGCTCTGCGAGGGTTCTCCTACAAATCTTTGTGGTATTGCTGTTTTCAAAGGCTGAACTGCAACAATTTTAACAAATTGTTCCACTCTGTGGAGAGGGTTGCTATGGAAATGAACGGGGCTAACATCTCTGAGAGCCCTACTAAGAGCACTACATGAGGTGGGGAATTTAAGAAAGTAGAGCATGTAGGGGATTAACATCTTGCTCTAAATCTGTTCGCTGTTCCTGTGGGTTTCAGAATTTGGCCCACTGGATACAGATTTTTTTCAGTCCATTCTGCAGAAATTTAGTGCAAATTGAATTAAACAAGATGAGAGCAAATGATTTTGAAAGTGATCTCTGGGACTAAGCTTGAATAGACATAAACATCTTTATTGAATTATTTTTTTATTAATAATGTCTAGCAGAAAAATGTAATTGTAATGGAACTGAAAAGGTTATTGAAGCATAATACTTTACATGTTTTTTTGGGATAGTTACAGTTTGCTCAAAACCTGAAGCAACTGTGGTGTTCAGAGCATTTGGATGGAAAAAATATTGCTATGGCAACAAATTACTTTTATATTCGCAAAAAGCAAAAATAGATCTCTCTCCCTTTGTGGGAAGCACATATTTTAAAGTGTGTGAAAGATTAAAGGTGATAGGCAGAAACAGCTGCATGAATATATTTTAATTTTTCTTCTTTTGGTTTGTACATATTTCTGTATAAATCTGAAATGCAGAAATAATTTGCAGCTCAAAGCATTTTGTAATGAAAAAGGAGAAACATTTTTTAAAAAGGAACAAAATTATAATACAGTCAGAACTTCTAATTGCAGTGTAGCAGCATCAGACTTTAATTTATTAAACAAAATATTCCCTGTGTCATTTAAAAAGGAGGGAAAGAATCCTCTCTTTTCTGCATGGAAACAGAAATCACTTTATGTCCATAACTTAAGAGACTTTTTTTTATTTTTATTTTTATTTAGTCAGACTCCTTGTCAAGCTCAAAAAATAGACCTAGTGGCAAGATTACTGATTGCTTCATTTTAGCTGTGTGGCTCTGTTTGGGGTTTTTTATTTAGAAGGCATGCAGCTTTCACTTTTGTGTGGTGAAGAGCTTCTGGTACATCTATATGCCATGGTGTGCACCATCTGCAGAGGAACTATAATATGTCTGCATTGATATGTCAGGTCTATCCTGAGGTTCCCTCTCAATTATTCTGAACCACGTGAGCTGTCTTACACCATCTGTATCTCTCTTCATAATGCACAGTAGAGCAGCCCACATTTTGTGCTTCTTAGCTGCAAAATAGAGGGCTCCTCACAAGTGGTGTGTGATTTTTTTGGCTCATTTTCCAGCTGGTCTCTTCATATGGAGAGCAGAGAGAGATATCGAAGGTCAGAAATGAGGAATATGAGGGAGACTGTGGTTCAGTCACTTACTAGCCTCTCATTCTCAAACCTTCAGCCTAAGCAGAACAAACTGAAGGGTGAGACAAAGAGTGAATCAGGGTGAGTTGGAAGCATGGTAGTTTCAAACTGGATATTTTAGGGCAAATGTAGATGTTTATGGTATAGATAGAATTGCAGGCCTAGATGTGAGTCACTTTAAATTTGACCCAAAGTACTTAAGAATTCAAAGGCCCCCATATCCCTTCTGTTAATGCCCAGTGCAAAAAGTGTCTGTGAAGGATTTCAAGGGACCACTACACTGAAGTTCATATTGTCCCTGCTATGAAAGTTTCAGATATTTTAGTGTGAGGAAAGGAAGGCTCAAGACGTAATGGACATAGAAAAGGAAATGGAAGAATGAGTCAGTTATTCCAAATTTCTGCAACACCTCAAAAGCTGTTTCTGTAGTGTTTAATAGGAGGGTTCTATAGAACAATTTGAGGCAAACTGGCTCACATCCAGATACTTGTTCTTTATCTAGTACATTGACTTCTCAAGTGATGCTTTTGAGGCCCAAAGAGGTAATTGTTATTTTGTGAGTCTTTTCAGCTTGGATTGCCTGAAATAATGTGCTACCTGTGTTGTAGCTTTCTGCAGTCCTGTGTGCACAGTGTGACACAAGGGGCATGACACCCTGAGATATGTCAGGAGAGTGTGAGGAGCTGAAACTGGGATTGTTGTAAGCCATTCCAGGTACAGTTACACCTCTGCTGCCTGCTGCAGACAGTCCCTGGAGTGAGCTCTCCTCTAAGCTGTCCCTGTATGTCTTTGAGCACTCCTGAGTTACCTAAAACAAGCTCTAAGAGTCAAGTAACAGAAGTGAGGAGAGATCCAGTCTTTAGCTTGGTCTCTGGCTCACTTCAGAGCTGTGCTGGCACAATTATGAGCATGCTTGCAATCATACACAAATCCTGGCTGTTGATCAGGAGTAGGCATGGAGCAGGAATTGTCTCAGTGGAAGTATGGGTCCAGCCATCCACTACGGAGGGGTAAGAGGGTTTGCATGGCTGCTCTGTCTCTGTTGGCTATCATGTATTGGCTGTTGGCTTCAGTGCCAGCTTGGGCTCAAGCACATTCAATTTACTGCTGTTGGCTGTAGAAGTAATGCTGCTAGATGTGGTGTCACAGTACTATGGTTAGAATAGCCCAGATAGAGAGTTGTCTCCTACTGGAAAAAAAAAAAAAAAAATCTCTGTGGCTAGTTTACCCTGGGTTTGGAGAGAAAATGAGGCTGAATGAATTCCAAAATTAGATACAGTCTGGACAGAATTTCAGTAGTTATGTTTTCTGGCAACACTGTCAGAAAATATGTGTTGAACTCTATCCACAGTTAAAGTGCTTTGAGTACATGAACTACACAGTTTAAAAGTTGGGTATACCCATACAATCCAAAATTATGCCTGTGAATACTCTGTTGACATACCCTCAATTTCACTGCTGCAAGCTTCTCTGTTTCAAAGGAGCAGAAGTGGGATAGTCATAATTTTATACATGCAACCCAGAAAGAGATGGGAGAGATGTCATGTTATCCTTCCTTAATATGGTTCTCTGAACTGTAAGGCTACTGCATATTACCCCTATTTTATTCTTGTGTGTGTATGTGTCTGCAGCTGAATTTCTGCTCTCTGTACTCTGGCTTTTGTTGTGCTCAGAGATGCCAAATGCAAATTTGGTCATCAGTTTTGATTAAATGGCAAAGGTCTTGCATACCTCACTATGCCCCATAGCCTTTTTCTGATGAGGAATTGTATGCATTTCCTTTCAATTTTTTGCATCTCTTTTCTGCTTGTAAAAATGGCAGAAAGCATACTGTGGGACAGAGAGTGCACACATAAAGCTTAAAACATGTCTGAAGTAATCCTGTTTTGCAAGGAGAAGTGGGTCAGAATGAGGTAAAAATCTATCCTAATCTAATCTTAGTTGTTTATTCACTTGTTCCTGTCCTCTTATTCTCTCACCATGCTTACTGCATAATTTTCTGGAGTTCTTCATCTCCTGCTTGGCATTGAGCTTTGCTTAGGAATGAATAGAGTTGGATGTGGCTGTTTTACCTCTTCTGTCCATATGCCCTCCAAATGAAGATGAGACTAGAGTATTTTAGTAAACTGGAGCATGGTTCCACAGGGACTTTCTCACTGCTGGAAGCTCTGCCAGCTCAGTCAAACTAGTCAAATACATGAGGTATTCAAAGGCAGCAATTTTTCCTATTATGTCAACAAGAGTCCAGTGACTGGTTATTGCATATCTTGCATATATTACCTCTAACGCAACATTAATAATACACCTGTGCATGATAAGTCTTCCTCTTCAGTAGACATAAATCAGCATGGTGGAAAACAAGGAAATTCTGGAAAAAGACTTTGTCTTCACAGTAATTTTTTCCTTTGTTGTTGGTGTAATCTAACAGAACTGCTGTACAAGTGGTTTTTGTTAAGTTTTGCTTAAGCAAATGCTTGCAGAACAATGAACAAAGGGGTTTGGGGACTTATACCTTCTGCTATAAATACAGTGGCATTTCCACGACCCTGTTTAGAAGAGTAAAGTTTCTATTTGTCTCCTGCTGATTCTGTCAACATTCACACAGTAAGTTCAGGAGAAATCCCTCAGGTATTCAAGTGTCAGACCACAAAGTCATTTCTGTCTTTTAAAAAGAATACTGTGTTTCAAGAAACTGGGACTTTTGGGAATATGCCTCTGAAGTAGAGACTTCATGCAGGAATGCAGATGTAAAGAATTGAAGAGCTGGACACAGAAGTGAAAAACAAGCAAAATAGTGAAACAAAATATATATTTATATATCTTCTGAGTCTAGTTACCTTGGTGAAAATGTACAGCAGCTGCAAAATATCTACAAAATTTCCTCAGATTAAAATATGTACTTGTCTGAAGAGCAAATTAACTGCAGTAAACAAAGAGGGAAGAGTTGGGGAGGAAAAAATATATGGGCTCATAAATTTCTCCTTCAAAGTTCTCACAACTATTTATCCTTTGGATCAATTCAGACCCATTTATACAAAGTCAATTATTGCAAAATCCAATTACTTATTTCATTTCCTGATTTCCAAAGGATGCATGGCTCATGAAACTGTGTTGCACAGTCTCCTTTCTCCAGCAATTTCTTGAAGTGCTGTCTAATTTTAACCAAAGGGGCAGACAGGTACCAGGTTCCCAGCTACCATGTTCCAACCATGCATGTTGAACCAAGTGAGGTTAGAGGAAAAATCACAAGACTGGATGTTATAATTGAGCCTTTTATCATTTAGCCCCTTCATGTGATATAGGCATGTGTGATGCAGTGGGGCAAATAGACCACTCAAATTATGAGGTTCATATGAAACAGAAAATGGAAAGCTATTTTATTCCCACACAGGTAATAGCTGAAACATAAAAGGGGAGTGCAAGGTGTGTGGTGCACTTCTGGTGCCTGTGGTACAGTTCAGGTGCAGCTTACAGCCTGCTGAAGTGACCTTGGGGCTTTATAGGCATAGTGGCACAGAGTCATAGCAGAAAGAGTCTGTTGTCTAGAATTGGTGCTCAATTTCAGGAACAGCAGAGGAAAGAGCCAGGATGGAGCCTGTGTTTCCTTCTGCTAGGCTCTAGATATTTTGCAGTATATCACAGCCTGAAAAACACTGAAACCTGCCCTGTGACCTTAAAAGGAATTTTTTCTCAGCCTGGGATTGGCAAAACACAGCACATTCCATCCACAATCCTTCCCTACTTTGGTAGATAATAGCTCCCCGATAAGGGCTTTTGGTATTGTTAAAGTACTGACCAATATTATCTGTGACAAGAAGGATTATTTCCTAAAATAAAACTTGGATTTGGTTGTGTGGGATAAATTCTTATTGTTGTGTGGGATAAATTCTTATTGTTGCATAATGAGAACAGTACTCATATTGATTGTGTGTGATTTTTTTTTTCTTACTACATGTAAAACTTGAAGTAGCAACTCTAACACACTTGGGTTTTCATTTATGTAATTGAGAAGACAGGATTTTTTTCTTTCTCTTTCAAAATATGTTTTTTAAGATTTTTTTCTATCCTCATCCTATTGAAAAGGTGCATATAAACTGAATTTCTTTCTTCATTTGGCTTAACTTTTGGAAGCCAATATCAATTGCAATGTCACAGACTTCAGTGATTCTTTTTGTGTCTTTGCAAAGGGGGACACACAATTTTAAAGCTTCCTATGAAAAAGCCTATGATAGGATATCATCTGGAGATGAAAGCATTCAAAGTCCAGATTTCAAATCCCATTGCAGCAGAATATTTTCAAACCTTGCTTTTTGCCACTGTTGAAATGCATGTAATTTCCTGCAAGGGAGAGTTTTGGAATGTGAGGTCACAGCTATAATGAAGGAAATTTGTATGGTGGTTGAGCTGATAGTGGGAGTGAGAGAACTCTGCATTGTAAAGTCAACACAATGCCAGCATTAGTATTCAGAGGAAATTTAGTCTTCGGTGAAGTGGCTGCCATACAGTTTGTTGAGATAAAACCTCACTGTGTTCATGCACACTGTGAGTGGCTCTGCAGCATTTCAGAGGTGAAGTACCAGTACTTTTTGGAGCATCAGCGGTGTTCATCCTTGATATGGGGTGACCTCTTCTCCAGCAGCGTAGTTTTAGATTGTTGGTCCCTGTCTACACAGACTCCTGCCTGTGTAGCCCAAAGATAAGAGGGCACTGTTTAACTGATTTTGGGTGAATAGTATGATTTTTTTTATTTTAAATACTTTTTTTTAAAGACGTAGCAGAATACGTATAAAATCAGAGGCTAAAATGAATTTTTCTAGGCCTGATAGCATTAGTATTTATTGTTGCATAGTTATAGCAGCACTTCTGGGGTACTTAGGATGCTGGGCCATGGACTGGCTCCCTGTTGTGCAGAGCAGTGGTAAGCTACAAACAAAAGAGCTTACAATTTACCTCAGTAGTCTTTTGCACGCAAACGTGAATGGCCATGCTCCAGGAACTGGGTTTTTCCTTGGAACAGTGCTGTGCCCAAAGAAGGAAAACTGTACTAGCTCAGCTAATTCAGTTATTCAATTTCCAGCACAATTGGATTACTCTTGTGTAACTGCATCAGAAGGAATATTTTATAACTCACATCAGCAGAGAACAGTGTGCTCATGTCTACCATGAAGGTGGCCTGGGCAGTGATTCAAGAAACAGCACAGGATTTCTGGCAGGAAGGGTAGCAAAGGAAATAGGGAGAAAATTCTGGGTCAGCAGCAGTCTCAGACAGCAGCCTAAACTGTCTGAGATAATACTGCCTAGTATTTTGTGGTGTCAGGACAGATTCTGTACTTATTTTGCAGCCTTCATTGGGAATATTGCATGTCAGGGAAACAGGGATAAGGCTGGGAAGTTGCTTCATACTCTCTGCAATACCCTGCTGCCTCCTTTTTATTCAGTGTCTTTGTATATCAGCCTGCTCAAGCAGATGGGTCCCAGGCAAGCTTCAAAGGGAGCAGGGTGTAAAAAAAGATGGGCTTATGTCTGCACAGAAAGAATTCCTTCATAGCAATGGCTATGTTCTACAGTAGGAAGATGGGAAATTTCTCCCAAAGAAAAAAAAAAAGATGCTTGGTTGCAATGATTTGAACCTAATACCCAAGTTAAAGCCCAGGAATTTTCATTTTGCTTTTGCTCTGTGGAGGGATTCTACTAAGCTTAGGGAGACAGTGAAAAATAACCTCCTCTGGTCAACAAGTATGATCATTGTGATGGGTGCTCTCAGGTCCTCCTGCACCATCATCCACCTGCAATTCACAGCATCTGCTTTGCTTCTGGGAGAGGCACAGATCACAAAAACTTTGCCAAGTAGCAGGGAGTGGTAAAATGAAAGCTAGAATACATCCAGCTGATGTATTTCTCTAGTATCTTAGTGTTCTTTGAAAGCACTTTCAATTTAGTGTGGAAAGAAGAACAAAGGGACATAGTTCTACCCTTCTGAAAAGGTTTGATAAAAGTTTTTAGAGGCATTTGAGTAAACTTAAAAAATACAGAGTGATGAAGTCTTGTCATATACTAAAAACAGACTAGCTCATAGAAAAAACTGTGTGCAGTAATAAACTGTCCAACCTAGGCTGCAGATGAGCTCATGGTGTGTTGTCCTGTGAGCTGAGACAATGGTAAATGTATTCATAGGTTAAATAGCTAATAGGCAAATATCCCAGTGATCTTTATAGATTAAATCTAACCTGTCAGATAAGTAATTGGATGTCAAGGCAGAGGAAGCATTTCCATTAAAATTTTAACTTATATTTTAAATAGTTGAGCAGTTTGGAGAATTGCCTCTTTAGTTCATGTTTGTACATTAGCCAAATCTTCAGGACACAAGAATCAAGGGGCTGGTGGATGTTTTGGCTGCTGAGTCAGCATGTACCTGGTCTTCCTATAACTTTCCAAAACAGCAAGATTTGTCTGGTTGGTTGGTTTATTTTGCAAGGGTTTAGATCTGACCACATGCAAACAACCTGCTTTAGCCCTCTCCAGAATCACACAAGTGATAGGAAGCAGCAAACTGCAGGAGCACAGGGCAGGAGATAGCAGTCAGGGAAGAATAAGTCATCTAGAAAATTGTTAGATTTCTTTCTTTGTAAATATTCTAAATTTAACAGCTGGGCAAAAGCTTTCTCCTTATTGACGTGACAAGCCTATTGCCTGGCCAACAGTGATTGATTTGAAGGACAATTATTTTCTCATAGGCATCAATGAGATGTGACTAGGGCCCCACATACTTCTGTGTAGGGTTGGTGTCACAGCAGACTTAATAAAGCTAGCATTTATATTTCTAGGAAGAATTGAACAGCAAGATACAGAGGATGCTATACAGTAAAAAGTCATATAGAGCAGATAGAAACAAGAACAAAAAGTATGTCATAAAATAGAAGTAGCCCACTTTTGTACAAAGGCAGTGGATATTTTTTTAAACAGGAATAACATCATGTAGGGTGAAAAAAAGGCAAAAATAAAATTAGTAACAATAAAATTAGTAACATTACTTTTAAACAAATTTGGTTTTGAAAGCATACCTAATATATACATACTGATAATATATATATATCAGTAAGCATATTCTGTGACATTTAACGTATGGCTTCCTTTTGTAGTCTTTCATGGTTTCTTTCAAACTGGGGGGAAGGATATGGATCAATCCCAAATTGATTCTACATAGGGTGATTATAAAGACTGCCACTTCCAGAAATTCCGGAGACCAGAGACATTCTTCCCCTCCCTCCTGTGGGGCTGCCATGGTGTCACCTACAGGTTTCCCCACAGGTTTCGGATATGGCACCATCAGAACCACATCTCGGGGCAGGAGGCACCTTTGACTTCTGCCAGTGCAGCACTTGCTCTGTTTCTAGGATAGAACTGTGGACTGCAGAAATGTTTATGAGCCATTACTGACATAATATGATCTAAATTAATCTTATTTTATCTGAGTTAATGGTGCTTTAAAATTTTGTAGTCAGTCGAGAATAACTACACTTCTAAGAATTCTCAGTTTTCCAAATGCATAAGTTATAGTTTGTAATTAAAAGAAAGGCACCTTTACTTTCTATGAAATAATTTTTTGGGCCTCCCAAGATATGAATTATACTGAAAGACAGACTATCTTATAATTAACACCAATTTACATGCATAGTAATGCTCTGTGCTAGTGGAATCAAATCCATTCATCCATGTGTCTCAGAATCTTTACTGCTGAGAGATATTTGAGATTTTTCTAAAATACAGCTTAAAAGGGAGGGGTGAAAAAGGTGTCTTTGTTCCATCTTTTTCATTTATGGCCCCACAAATTTGTCTGTCTCTGTAGTGAGGTGGTTCTGCAGCTGCTCCATTCAGCGCTGTGTGTGCCCTCAACCCTGCCAAGGTCGTTCTTGCTGCAGAAGTTCACTTGTGCACAGGCATGCTGCATTTGCCCAAGCCATGAGGTGGGACCAAGCACCTTACTGGAAATGCTTCTGCAACAAGGCCAAGCTCCCTTCTCACCAGAGTCCTTCAAAGAGAAATGAGAACTCTTAAAATGACTTGCAGATCTGAAACATCTATATTCTATTATTACAAAAATATCTTAGTGTCTTGCCATAGTTCACTAGGAATTTCATCTCCTGAGTGGACACTGAAATTTTTATTGATTTATCAAGCTCTTATAGGTCATGATATCAAACATACCCATCTTTTATAAATATTTTCAATTGTCCTGGTTTCATCTAAGAGCTACAGTAGGAGACAATTCTTCTGAAGAGCATGAATGACTGCTCTAATATGGGACATATATTTCAGATTCTAGGCAGGTTTAATATCTGTCTCAGCAGCAATGGTTTTTCCCTTCCCTTGGAAACCTGGATTGATGACATCCTGCATGGAGCAGATGCTTTGACATTGAACTTCTCTGGTGCTTTTGCCATTCGAGAAGATATAGGCCACTTTATTCACCAGCTGGTCATTACTCTTTTGTCTTTTCTTGTTCCAATGAAGACAAAAATGTGGAGAAAATATTATGAGATATTTTCTTTTGCTATTTTTGCCTTTAATTTCAGAATATAATGCCACTGAATTTTTGGCACCCTATATCCTATATCATTCCTTAGACCAAGGACACTGAGTAGGACAGATTGCACAAGCAGGAGAATTACTATTCTTTGTCATCAGTTATAGCTCTGTTGGGGACTTGAAATTTCCCTTTGGCTTCAGAACGACCTTCTTTATTTTGACTTTTAAAACCATATTTATTTCAGAATAAATTTCCTACAGCAGACTGTTGTTTTCTCATGTCTTTATATTGTTTTATGTAAAGGCACTGCGGAATTGGCAGCAAGTTCACTCCTGAGAAATAAATTGCTAATAACTCCTATTATTTCTTTTCTCTTTCCTGTTGTGAAGCTTGTTTTGTTTAGTGATTTGTATATCAAAACTGTTTTAGGAAATTCATTTGACTTTAAAACTTAATGTTCAGGATTCTATAGTGCAAGATGACTTGTAACTTTTTAACTTCATATATCAACAAATATATTTTTTTACAGATCACACCACTTTCATCTATTTATGGCTTCTTTCTGACTTTGTTTGTTTTTCAGGCTAAGTTGTGCCAACATCACTGAATTGGGCAGAAAGGAATGGTGAGCACTCTCTAGGTTTTATGCTAATATAAAACTACTTCATACTTCATATTCTGCTAAAGTTGCTGAGAGATTTTTGGCTGTTCTCTGTAATAGGAGCATATTGTCCTGTACTATTTCTAAATAGTGACAACCTTTATCCGCAGCCAGTGGTGGGTATCAGCCATCCAACCCTGTTTCTTCTTACTTTTGACTGAAGCTGCTTGGGACAGAAGAAATAAAAAGATTTCCAAAGTCTGCAAGTGTCAATTGAAGCAGTGTTAGGAAAAAAAAAATGAACTTAAAATAAAAGTAAAATGTGAAGCCAAATTATGGTATTAGCTACTGTATAAAGTGAGGAGGTGATTAGGAGACATTGGAAGCACAAGAACAATGCAGCTACTCCCAAAGTGAGTCTTTATGGAATGAATGACCACAGCTGGTTGAACTCAGCCAAATGAGACAATATAGAGTGAAGAGTTAACAGATGACGATATGGAACTTACTTGTTGGAATGTTTCTGGGGGAAAAACAATGAGATAAAGGCATGGAGCACTCTTCAGGCAATAGCTGGAGAGTCTGACTCTTTCTGGGCTACCTAGAAATGTTGGAAAGCTGACATACTACTGATAGGCCAGATCCCTTAAGAAATACAAATAGAAATAAAAATTTATTTCTTCCTATTGTTATGCAGAAAACAGAGCTCTGACTTCCAACAGTTCCCTCTCCTGCATTTTGTCCTGCACTTCCTTTGCCTTGATATATCATTTCGCTTCTACCACCCACCCACTGCTTCTCCACAACAGCAGCCAAGGCCAGGCTCCTTTATATTGCATGATTTCCAAATCTCTCACACATTGAGGCTTTAATGGACTGGAATTCAGTCAGTTTCTCAGCTGAGAATTACAGGGCCTCCGCCAGAAGAGAAGGGACACCTGAGTCAAGCCCAGGCTTCTGCTGAAATGAATCCCATAAGCTCGCTGAGCAAAACAAGGTCTTTATGTTAGGCTTAGCCTCAATTGCATGCCAGAGAATAGGATTTGCTGGGATATTCATAGTCCCAGGTCTGAGTCTTTGCTGACCTCACATTTTATTTTCACTGCTCTCACTATTTTTTTTAGTACTTTGGCAAGATGAGATCACTCTGCAGATCCATCTTGCCATGACTGATATGCAACAACACACATGGGGCGGATGCAGAGGTCGCATCAGTCAGTAACTGGTAGCGTTCCATCAGTTTAAGATTTGGCCTAGGCCATTTTGGCTAATATCTTTTATAATATCCATATCCTGGATATAGCTACCACTCACTGAACAATTTTAGAACATCTATAAGCCAGGGGAGTATGGCAAGTGCACTAGTGGTTTAATTACAAATGCATTTAGTGCCAGATTGTGAATCCAGCCATGCTGGTATAAAGCCAGAGTAGTTCTTTTGATGTCATTGGAGGAGTTACTTTGGCACTACATTATCACGACACAGATCAAACCTTAGGTCACAAGTGGCTCCAAACTGCTTTGAAAATCTTATGGATTCCCTTTTATCTTGCCTGTTCTCTCCATATCATATTTGTTTGGTTTGGCTTAAGATAATAATTCAGGACTTGTGCACAATTCCTCCTTTCTTTGGTCTTAATTCAGTTGTAGAGAGGTTTGTTTTGTTCTGAAATGAAAAGAAAATAGCAAACAAGATGCCATTCTTCCTGTTATATGAGGTAGCAGGCAAGACCTCCTGTGCTTTCAATTTCTGAAAGGTTTTTAAAATTTTATCTTCTTTAGGATGAAAGGTCAGCAATGTTTTGTCTGCTTTCTTCCCAGAAAGAAGAACCTGGGGGCTGTGCAAACTACTCTTTGCAGACCTCAAGGTTAAATTCTGGAGGTCTGTGAGACTGCGCCCTTGCAACTGCTGTACTGTCAGAAGCAATTCTGTCCAGAGACATTGCAGTTTTGTATTCAGCATAATTAAATCAACCATTTGGAATTGTTTGTAAGTAAGGAAAAAAACAATAGGCATTGAAGCTTTATTATTGAAAGCAGCTGCAGAAGAGGAAGTTCTGTAGCCAGCGGCTGTTTAGTAAATCCTGCTTGGGATATTTTAGTTTAAATTCTCGTGATCCTTTCTGTGAGGCAGGAAGCTATTTTGCACTGTCTCCTACTTTTTCAGTCCTTATTCTTCCTTCAAGTATTAAATCCAGGAAAAAATTTAGCATTATTGGAGAGTTTATTGCAATCCCACAGCTATCTCTGAGAGCAGAACAGGTTGTATATATTGCCCCTGTAAATTTTATCAACTGAGCATTGTAAAAATAGCAAGGGGAGGCTGCAGCTGAAATTCATTGTGGAAACTGTTGCCAGCCTCAATGGGGTTGGATGTACATATTTCAGTGGGCTGCAGTTGTTTAGGATTAAATCCTTCCTGCATAGCTGGGGCACTGGTACACCAAACAGACTTCCACATGACTGCTTTGAGGTGGAGAGAGCAAGGAGGAAGGGGGAGTGGATCAGGCAACTCAATAGAACAACACCGTTCAGTGTTAGTGGATTCTCCTGTTTAAATTCAGTGCCTTTGTCTTTCCACTGACTGTACATAGCCTGTGGATTCCTTTTGTGTTAATACTGCATTGCTTGATACACTTCTATAATGGACACCTCCATTCTGCTTAAATCCAGTATTTGGCTGTCTGAGTGGAAAGAAAGTGAAGCCAGAAGGAAATCTGTCTCCATCTCCCTGAGATCCACACTGCAGACTCTCCTTCTGAGCACACCTCAGGACAATATGAAATGTCAGCTCTCAACTTCAGCAGAGCAATTACTGCACTTCTCAGAGCACTTCATCAACTCAGTGTGGCTGTACCAGAGGGTTATGTCTGTCATGCCAAAGGGAAGAGGTCATGGGAGTAGTTCCTGACCCACAGGTCAGGTGGCAGACTGACTTGTGTCCATGCTACTTTGAACTAAGCTTCTCTTGGAGCAGCTTGGCCACATGCACACTACATAGCCCATGGCTTTAGAACTTTTCTGATTCCTGGGTGATGCTTCTGTGATTACACACTGTGATGATGTTTCTGTGTGTTCTTCTTTCAGTTTAAAGGGGGATTTTATTGGTGTATATAAATACAAGATGGGAGAGTCAGACACGTCTCGAAACATCTACTTGACCACAAGAAACATCTTTTTACTCTAAGAGTGATGAATACTAGAAAAAGTTGCCCAAATTGTCTCCATCTTTAGAGACATTCAAAACCTGCCTGGCCACAGTCCTGGGCTGATGTACACTTCTCCCCTCACTGCATCCACTCACACAAATGTATCTTCAGGATTTCTGTAGAATCCAAATTTTAGCACCACTTTTTTTTTTTTTTCCACAGGGGCCCTAATATGTTGGACAACTGTTTTTTTATTCCTGTCCTTACATGGATTAGATTGCCCATCTCTTCCCAGACTTTATCTGTGGATATTGTTGCTATATTTATGCATGCAATTTTCTTTCTTCTCACTGTCTCACCTTTTGCCTCATAGCCATCCTGTCATTTTGGGGTTTTGGCTGCCTTTTCAGAGGTGTGTTTTTGTCATGTACTATACAAGCACATGCAGTAGTGTAGAAGATGCAGGGGTAGGGAGAGATGCTTCAGGAAATTCAGAATGGATCCTCTAAACTGGGAAGATGTACCATTTCTAAATGGATGTGATATTTTAATGATGATCCAAACTAATGCGAAATCAGGTTATTGGCTTTTGTTTCAGGACCTCATGATGCATCCATACCTGCTTTGATGGTTCTTTTTCTCTTCTTTTTTCAGGCTCTGCAATTAAAAGAAAGTAGGAGGTTGAGGTGGGGAAAGGAAAAGCTTGTTAAATGATTGTAAATCAAAAGTTAAGAAATTAACTATTACAGTGACAAAACTGCATCTGTCAGTAACAAAATTAAGTAAACCATTCAATTTGGCTAAAACTGTGAAAATGCATCCAGTTGATTATAAGATGCCTTGTTTAAAATACTAAAGTTTTAATGAAGATAAACTTACTTCTATTTCATCTCTGCTCTTTTGTCTTCAAGGGATTATGATACAAGGAGTTCCCATTTTCCCTCATGGCAAATATCCCACAGGCTAAACAGGGGAATTGCAAGGCAAGAGCTTCCCCCCAAATCAATTGGCAGGACTCAGCATAATCATTTAAGCACGAACTAGATTGGTTTTCTCTCCACTTACGTAAATCCATAATGCTTCAATCCACAGTTCTTCACTGTTGAATTACTGCCAGGGGTTTCCAATACAAGCTCTTTATTAAATAAACAGGGATCAGATGACATGTGTTTGAGTGCAGATGACCAGTGCTACTATAGATTGCTTCTATCTGAAAAGCACAGATTTGTAATGGGATGCCGGATGCCTGCAAGAAAGGATTACCAGGCACAGATGGCAGTGCTCATTTATATAGCTGGAGAGCAAGGATGTAGTAGTATTAAGAAGTGAAGGCTGTGATTCTGTACATGAAGGAAGTGAAACCTGTCACAGGGAGATGTGGAAAAGTCACCAACATGGGCAACTGGCAGTATTTTCCTGCCTAGTTCATTGTAAACTGTGTTAGTGGAAATGCTTGAGCCATTCTCATGTGATTTAGCCTTTTAATCCAAGTTTTGCACTGTCTCGAGCCCAAGACGGGGAGGAGAAGGAGGAATTAAAGAGTATAATGCTGTGTAACTAGGGAATCTCACAAATCTACCTGCACTGCCCACACTCTACCATAACCTTGTGCACCAATGTCTGCATGAAGGACAATGTGTCTCACAGGGATTTCTAGGAGCTGGACAGGCTGCCAGTCCCACTGTTTCACAGCATCCTCTCCCTAGTCCAAAGTAAGAGGTGAAAGTATGGAGATGTGATACTTCAGTAATGTCTTAGCAAAATTTTCCTATGGGATATGTATCCATGTTGGATTCTGTATTGGACACACTGAGAATCATTTGCATTGGAAAAGACTTCCAAGATCATCAAGTCCAACCATTAACTTAAAGCTGCCAAGGAATATAAATCCCATTAAAACTTAAGCAAGTCAATTGATACCTTCATCAAATCTTCTATAAAATCCATATTTATTTGAGAACCTTACTGTAACTTTAGGGTCTGTCAGGATGGAAAAAAACAGGGTAAGAACTTTCCATGTCTGTTAATCCAAACTGGAAAGTGTTGGAATTTGGGTAGTACAAAAACACGTATTTTCAAGCACATAATTAGCCACTTTGAGCAGACTACCAGACATTCAGATTTACAACATGCAAGCAATTTATTCTGACTTGTATATATCAAGGCTACGTGACTGATGCTCTGCTACAGAAAAATACCGGGTGTCTGGTTAATTCCAGTGTGCTTAAACTACGTGTTCATGTTGTTTCATCTCTTTTCTTTGCATGCTACTGTGTACTACTCAGCAAGCCTGGTACTGGTTTGCACTCAGGAAATTATCTGAGTTTTTGCAAAAAGAAGTGTTGAAACCACATTTTTCTCTAAAAATGCCACTGATAATCAATTTTTCTCTAGCAATCCTCATTGCAACAACCAGCTCACTGAGCTGTGGTCAATGTGTGCTTTCTTGACTATCTGGTTTTTGACTTTAGTTTTTTCTTTGTTTCTTTGTTTCTTTGCTTCTTTGTTATTATACAGAAAGTTATATATTGAAAATTATTTCACATGATGTCTCTGTTCCCAGCAGTCCCTGAACTGTGAAATGGTGTCATGTAGTGTTTTGTTCTGCTAGCTACTTGCATCTACATCTCTAAAATGATTCAGATCTTCAGTGGCCAGAGGCTTATCTTATTATTTTCTTCCCCTTAAATAACTCTTTAAATAAAACATTGAAAATGAAAGCGCAGTTCATTGGTTATGTACATTTTTTTATAAACTGTTATTTTTCTGAACATAATTCACTTCTTCAAGGTTGGAATTCTGAGTGTAAATATTAGCTTTATTAATGGAAATTGAATGCATAAAACCTTAAGCAGAGTGCTAGAAATCTTCCTCCTCTTTGTTCCCAGGTACAGTCCCTTCTTAGTACCTCAGGCTTGGTAGGGAACATTCAGCCACAATGCAAGTTACAGAAATACGTATTTTTTTTCAAGGTCTCTGGAGTAGGAAGAATCAAGCACTAAATTTACAAGAACTTCAGGTTAATGCTTCCAATTTTATGCTTTCCATTTGTATAATCATGTCAGTTTTGTAATGGCATAAAGTAGCACTAAGACATTCAATCCAGTTTAATCCAATTACAGTTTCGCTCTCTCAGGAATGCCTTATTCTTGGATAGGAGAAAACCATCAAGTGTGATGGTTTTATGGATTCACATATACACTTGGCACCATAAGTAAGCTTTGTTTGCTTTTGTTTTCACATGTATCTGTTTTTAGACACTGCAGAGTTTGTAGAGTCAATCTTCTCAGGGTGAATTTTTTTGTGCCCCCTTTAGTGTAATGCTGCCTGGACAGAATCAGCATTCTAAGGGATGCACAGATGCATCTCCAGGGCAAGTTTTGTTGCTTAAGCCTCCTTTCCAGTGACAGCTCCATGTCAGAAAGAGGGAGCTGTGGTGGTGATGCAAACTTGTTTTATTACCCATAGCTGTTGCCAACATGTGTTTATAAAAATTCACCTCAGATGTCCGGTGAATTGGGCAAGATGTGAATTTTATGACACAAGTGCAGCTGAGGAGAGCAAGCTTTAACTGGCACTGCAGCCGAGCTTCTAGAAGTGACACCCCCACCCCACCAGTAGGTTCTCAAATACTGTGGAGTCAATCTTCTTTCCACATTAGGACTAAGAAAATGTGCCTGATTTGTTATTTTTCAGGCTCTGGATTTGCTTCTTTCTTCCTTTATTCTGAGGTGGATGTTGTTCTTTCATGCACTGTGTTTACTTAGAGATTTGCAAGGGGCTCCTAAGAAAAGATGAGTTGTAGTGCTACACCTCCAAAGGGCTGGGATCAGCAAACTGTACCACACTGGTCTGGGTTAATGAGCAGAAAGACATCTGTCTGTCCATGAAGGCATCAAGAACATAGAGGGGAATCTTATGACTGGTAATGCCTGAGGTCAGGCAGTGCAGACAGCATGGAAACAAAGCAGAAGTCCAAGAACCTAGCACTGACACATCAAATCATAGAATCCTTTAGATGAGAAAAGATCTCAAAGGTCATTGAGTCCAACCATTAACCCAGCACTGCCAAGTCCACCACCAAACCATGTCCCTAAGTACCACATCTACACATCTTTTAAAATACCTCCCGGGATGGTGACTCCTTCAGATTGCATCAATTTTAATAGTGTGAGTTAATATTTAGTTTAATATTCAGATATCCAGTGTCCCAAATTCTCTAAACAGGTTTTGCCTTCATTACAGAAGTAATGGTAACATTAGTTTCTATGTCACAACCAAAGTTCACATTTTTGAAAGTCACAAAGGGCATCTGTGTGTAGCTCAGGTCTTCAAAATTCACCACTTTCTCCAGTATGAAGGGCCAAAAAGTTTTCCCATAGCTTCCAACCCTGCTTCCAGGTTACATTTCAGAATCCAGGACTATGTATCAGGCTTCACAATCCAGCCTTCACAATCCAGCCTTCTATGACAATACCCATACAGCACCACCATCTGGAGCTTTGTCCTCATTTTCCTTTCAAAATACATTGGGCCTTTTGAGGGCAGTTTCTCTCCTTGCCCACTCCTGCAGTACTGGAAGCTGTACTGGGTATTGGCAATGAGTGAGACTGCTCTTCAGGGTTAATTACCTGAATTAGGTGACCATGTTCCCATGTCAGGTCTTCCAAAGGTTGTGGCTTTTTCTGAGTGAGCACTGTTTCAGTCTCACAGATCCCATCCTTTCATTCTAGCTCTTCTTTCCTGCTTCTCTTCTGCATGTAGCCACCTCCCTGACTGCACTTGCAGCACGTGGGGGATTTGGAAAGGCATGTACCAAATGTTGGCCTTAGGATATGGAAAAGATGCAGCTCTGCTGCCTCTCAGCCTTTTAAAAGGGTGAGGATAAGTCCAGTACGATGCGCTGCAGAAACTGGGAGGCTGTAGGAAGGTTTCAGCACGTTGTACTCGTATGAATAGGACATTATGAAAAATCCACAAATAGCTGATTAACTATCAAATTGTGGTGCTGTGCCTGTGTGTTGTGGTATCTGAGAAAAATGCACCAAAGCTAATTAATTGAAATAATAACCTGAAGTTTCTCTACTTACCATTGCTTTTTTTATCCCCTTTTCTTTTTCTCAGTTTTGGTCTTCACTTTTTCATTAACATCCTTGTCCTTCATTTTCCATCTTTATTATTTATACAATTCCCTTTTATCACTTTCTTCCCATCTAGTACTTTCATTTTTCTTTTAGCAATTCTGTGCCCCATATTGCATTTCCCTTTCTGTTAATAAGCCCTTCTCCAGATTCTGACACCTCATGGGAGCTGTCCTTCAAGGACTTTAAGGCTGATTTTTCCTCTCCTGTTCTCCTCTTATCTGCTTGGCAGGGGTGGAGGCTGATAGTCTGACTGGCAGAGTGTTCCTGTGGTGGCTGCAGCTGCTGATGGAAGAATAAACTTAGTGAAAGTCTCTGAAGGGACCCTAACAATGTCCAGATGAACATTTCCTGTGTTTCACACAAAGATTTGGTGCTTCACAGGCAAGCTATTTCAGTGCAGTCATAATGTGATGTCTGCGTATAAGACAGGAGCACTGATGGTGCAGGGGGCACAGAGAGGGAAAAGGATTAAGCAGGCTTTCCAAATGTATCATCAGAAAAATACTCATTTAACTGGGGGAGTAGGTCATCATCATCTCTTTCATAGGTATTGGAAATAGTGTGGTCCTGGAGTCACTGTTTCGGATTTTCTTCTATGACAGGGCAGCTGTTACGTCATTTGCTGGCACTAATTGCTGTGAGACTTAAGCTAATCATGTCTCTAAAGAAGCCCAGCTCAGCTTGCCAACTCCAGTTTTGTCTCTCTGGCTGGCATCAAGGAGGGCTCAGTGGTGCTGGGACACAACTCTGAGTCAGCCCCACTTCCCATGCTCCTGTCAGCTTTTCCATGGTATATCCCATGTGCATGGGGCTCTGGAGGGACCAGAGGGGCCTTGGCAGAGCTGGCAAGAGTTTGGCAAGAGCCACTGTGCTGCTCCAGGCAGTCTGGTTCTGTGGCTGCCCCCACAGCTGCAAGTGCTCAGGGGCAGAGAGGAAGAATAGGCTTTTCTTTTAAATCAGGAATTACTCATTCCATCTGGGAGCTTTCTGATGACACATCCTTCTAGAAGACTGTCCCTGTTAAAAGCAAGCTTATTACCAATTCAGTTTATTCTCTCCTATTAGGTTGAACCACAAAGCTGCTGAATTAAATTGACATCATTGGGTGTTACGCAAAGAATGACATTATTTAGAATTAGAAAGCCTATTCTTCTCCCTGTTGTGGTTTAATCCCAGGCAGCAACTAAGTACCACACAAACAGTCCCTCACTCCTCTCCACCAGCAGGATGGGGGGAAGAGAACTGGAAGGGTAAAACTGAGAAAACTCATAGGTTGATAAAGAAATAGTTTAATGATTGAGATTTTTATATTAATAATATTAATAGTAGTAGTAGTAGTAGTAGTAGTAGTAGTAGTAGTAAAGGAAGGAATAAAACCCAAGAAACACAAGTAATGCATCACTTGATGTCTGATGCCAGCCCATCCCCAAGCAGCAATCAGCTCCCCACAGTTTACACACTGGATATGACATTCCACTGTATGGAATATCCCTTTGGCCAGTTCAGGTTAGCTGCCCTGACCATGTTCCCTCACAGCTTCTTGTGTACCTGCTCTCCAGCAGAGCATGGGGAACTGAAAAGTCCTTAAGGTAGAGTGAGCACTACTCAGGAACAAGCAAAACATCACTGTGTTATCAACATTACTGTCATACTAAATCCAAAACATAGCAAGGTACCAGCTACTAAAAAGAAAATTAACTCTAGCCAAAAACAGAACAGTCTCAAATAATTTATTTTCAAATTCAAAAATAAATTTAAGTCATTAAGAATACAGCAGAAGCTACCATGCCACAGAGGATGAACTCCTGTTCTGGATGCAGGAGACAGAGTTCCCTCCACCAGCAGCCTGTGGTTCCCCCTGGGGAGCAATGCTGCGAGGTATAAGGGCTCTCAGAAGCATCAGGCTATGCCTGATTCTCACATAGGCTCACATCCCACATGAACAGTCAGAGCCTTCACAGTGCTCAGGAGCTTAATAATCATTTATGAACTCAGAAGTTTTCAATGGCTTTTAAACTCTAATTTAATTTCACTTTCAATCGAGTTGTGTCAAATTTAGCTGAAGATAAGGTGACAGGCATTAAGACTGTACTGCTGCTCTGCTCTTTGCTTTCCAGTCAGCCCTGGATGAACAGATTTGCTTTTTTTTTTTTTAATTCACATAAAGGTACAGGTGACTATGCTCAAAAAAAAAAAAAAAAAAATCTGCATTCCCCAAAGCCTTTGTTATGCAAGTAAGCAAACAACAGCAATGCAAAATGTCATTGTGTGACATTTGCAGCAGCAAATATCTGATTTTGTGTTGGGCAGAAAACATCCTTTGTCCTGAAGCATAGCTTGATTTCCAGATTATTTTATGGCTTTCCCTATGACGAGAAAGAATGTTGGTGATGATAGAGAAACTAAAAATCTTTGAGGTTCAGACTGGCATGTATAAATCATGTGTTTGAACCTGAGTCAATCACCTAGAAATTATTTTCTCCCATGCGAGAATGGTGGACTTGCCTTTGCTTTTCAATCTTGGTTTTGGGTTTTCTCCTTGCTTCTGTGATGTGGGCCATGACTGGCTTCCTAAGATTGTCAGAACATTTTTTACTTATAATCTCAGTGTCTGTGCCCTCAAACGTCTCTCTCCTCTCTTCCTCTGGTTCACTATATTTTATGCAGGTTTCAGCCTGTTGTACTATAAGCATTGAATGGAGAGCTGTTGGGCATTTTGTGGTTTATAGTTGGTAAGTGTGGGAGATGGACATCCACTGAAGCTTTCCAGGCAGATATGTCTATAGCAGGACTGCTGGTGGCTGCTGGGAATCAGCCTGATGGCTCTTGCCCTCCAGCCTCTCCCAGGAGGGTTATTTTCTTAAGAGGGAAAATTAATTTTAATAGTGCCTTTCAGAATTGGACTGTTAGATTTCAGAGAGTCCAGAGCATTTACCCCACTCTTGGAGCTACCCTTTTAAAACAAAAGATACAGTATTTTTCATAGTTCTAGGAGGGAATCACAGCTGCTGCAAGATCTGTTTCTCTCCCTTTGCAGAGGAGACACTGCATTACACACAGCTCATGATGGATTTCTTGCATTTAAGCATTTTTGTGCCTTAATTTGAAAGGGTGTCTTGCTGCGTGGCTTCTCTTGCTAGGTACTTTGATATGTGCCTTCTTTCTTTTCCTGCTAGTTAAGTATCAAGGTAATAGCAAATCTCAGGTTGTCCCTCAGCCTAAGCAAGCTGTCCTGAGTGTGTGCTAGAGTTAAACAGCTCTGTGCTCTTCACTCCTGTGATTTTACATCAATTCACCGGTTATTATTTCCCCTTGTCAAATGAAGCAATAGCAAAGCTTTGAAATGATGCTGCGGCTGCTCCAAAGAGCAATTTCCCTTTCCTGCTCTAGCCTCCTTCTGCCTTTCCCCGTATATTTGATAGTACATCAGCTTCCTCTTGAAATGATCCCCAGTAGAGCACTTCAGCTATTTCAACCAGGGTCTTTCTGAAGGCATTTTTTAAAAACTGGCTTCTACAGCAGAGCTGGGTTATAATGAAGAACAATAAAAAAAAATCCTTCTGCCTCGGAGAGCCAGTTTTGTACTCACTGATGCATGTCGTGAACTCTGTGCCTGGAATATCCCCACTGGAGTCACTCGGCAGCATTGTTTGCACACACAGAGTTAAACACCTGTGTAAGTGCTTGCAAGGTGATGGCTTTAAACCTCACTAGAAGCTAAAAATATATGCATTGCTCTGCGGGAGAGACTAAACCAGGGCAACTCATCTACATTGTCTTTTTTTTTTTTTTTTTTATTATCTGTGTTTCTAGAGTGGCTGTTATTTAGGAACACATATAATGAAGAGAACAGTGATGAACTTCCAAAGAATTTCTTTATCCCACTCCAATATTGTCATTACCTTGATCTAGGCAATTTCCCAGTGATACTGACTGAGTATCTGATATGACAGAAGACACCAAGGGCTACAAGATTTAGTCCTAGCACAGCTTTTCAGATAAATAAATGTCATAACCAAACCACCTCTAGAGTTAGTTTCTTGCTGCTGCTGCAATATTGAATTTGGGCTCCAATGTTTCGCTGTGATGTAATTGCCTAGGAAAATGCAGAACAATAATCTCTTGAGCTGACAGGATTCAAAATGTGCATGGATTTGAAAACAAGGACCAGATAAAGACTGTATGAGGAGTCAGATTAATGGCCAGCCTACAGTGCAGAGATCTTCGGTGAGGCTCTACCATCGATACTTTTGCCTCAGAGAATTTATTCTGCATAGAGTTGTTAGAATCATGCTGTTGGAGTGGGGGCAATCTGTCTTGGTGGCCCAAATATTTGATAATTTAATGAAATCCTGTCATGGCCAGTATATGTATAATGAAGATCACAATTTTTACAGCTTGTCTATACAAAACTTTACATTGAACTGAAAATGGCTTGGGATGCAATCAGCTATGCTCAATATCACATGGTTTTTCTGGGGGCATTGCTAATACCTGTGCACCATGCCAACCCAGAACAGCTGAGAAAAATGGATGCTTGGAAAGCTGGAAAGATTTTTGACCCTAGCAACAGACGGTGTCAATGAATTGTGCAGTAGGAAGCCTGTAGATACAGATATTCCTGGGTGCTGAGTGAAGCAGAGGACAAATTACATATCTTGGAGTTTTTGTTTCAGACTCTGAGATTCTTTTGGTATTTATCATCATTTTCAGCTGCCATTTTAAAGATGTGTCTATAAACAATGGACTTGTTAGAAAATATATTTTTCAAGGGTGGACTTAAAAACTTTGGAAGCCTTTATGAAGCAAAAGCTAACAGCTTCTAAGTACAATATAAGCAAGTTAATCAACATTGTGTTAAAGATCATAAAATTCCTTTCAGATTTATATGAGAAAACAACGCATTCTATAAAAATGTATAACAGATGGCCTTTCTTCCCTTAAAAGCCTCAGCAATTTCTCTTTAATGGCAACATAATATTTGGAAATACTATCTCCTAAATAAACAATGTCATAGTGCTTAAGTTAAGGAAATGTAGAGTGGATGTTTTTCTCCCTTCCCTTTCTCTAGGACACATTGTGGGTGTCAAACTTTATCATGCACTTTTCCCACTTCATCACAGTCCCATCCATGTTGGGAAGCATATTTGTACCAGTTCTTGGCAGATTTCACTATGTTTACAATATGGACAAATAAAACACACACAGAGCACCATCACATTGGATTTTTACCAATGTCACAGGCTTTCAACTTCTTGATTGCTGCAATTTAAGCTCAGGCTGTTGCCAAACTGTTGTGGTGTCCATGGACAAAGATGATTTTCAGATGAAACACAATTGCCAAGAGTGGTGCCATGGCACTGGACAGGGATCTACCTGCAGGATTCTCCTCTGCCCTCCAGTTCTGGGAAGCAGCCTCTGGTGTCAGATTAGAGGGAATCCTTTTAGTAGCTCTTGCTCAGTTTATATGAGAGCCTATTCCTTCAAAAGTCAAACACAGAAAAAGTCCTGAAGTTCTTTTTCCAGATAGAGCCCCCAGGTAGTCCTCTTTCTATCCTTTCTCCTTGGAAAATAGAGTCTAATATTAGCCAAGTGTTGGCACTGTTTCACAGCACCTCTTCTCAGCTGATGCTGGAGAAAGACATGGGAAGGACTGAGGGAGCCCCAGCCTTTCTCTGGATGTCCTTCCTTCATTCTTCAGAGATGACATCAGCATTTAATATTAGACAAGCAGTTCAGAGCAGACTTCTATTTGCAGCTCGGCAATGATTCACCTCCCATTCAAATGGAATAACAGATTGATGGGGCTCCAGAACAGGTGCTATGGGATGGCAATAACTTAAATATAGGGTTAAATATTTGAAAGGCTCCTAAATAACTATTTCTCTTTTAAAAAATGATTTAGAGATAAAATCTGGGCTCTGACCAAGGTTAATATTGATGCAAGTGTAGCCATAAACAGGATGTGAACTAAAATCTGCACAAGGAACAGAGTATTATATTAGCCTGATGCATTTACTTCCCTGATTTTAAGATGAACCATGAATTTTATCATGCAAGTGAGAAGGCAAGCTTTTTAAATTAATAATCTATTTTAAAATGCACTTTGTGTTAAGATCCAGATAATTCTGCAAAGAAATTATAAAAAATTTAGATAAGATCCACTGATATTAAATTTGTTCTTATCTAAAGATGTCTGCCTTTATTTCAACACAAGTATTTCTAGTTGGGAAGATGTCAATTTCCATGTGGCAGGCTCCATTATGAAAAAGAAAATATATGGAGATATCAGATAAAGAAACTCCCCTGTTGTCATGGTGACAGCAATTAGCAGCAGTTAGAACAGCAGACAATGGATTTAATGGTTTGGTCTAATAGTGACTTAATTACTTAGCAGCCTAGTTTGTCTATCAGCATTTCAATACACAGGAATAATTCAGTGCTGTGTTCCCACTACATGATGCTTTCACTTAGCATTTTGAGTCTATTACAAGCAGAATTGCAGTAGCATCATTACCATAAATATTTTTGATTTCATACATGCTGGGCAGGCCAAGGTAAATGGCCTTCTGTAGCGATCGCACTTGAGCACCTCCCGTCACACAGCAGAGAGCCTGCAAGGCAGGAGAGAGCAGTCTGTGCTCATCATACTGTGAGGGTAAAAAATAACCTGGATTCCACTGCAGTTGTATCTCCTTTAAAATGGAGGGAGAATTTCGAGCTAGGCCAGTCAAGGGTATACATCATGGCATATGTCAGGAATACATTTTCTTTTGTACAGACACCAAATGCCCTTCTTTTCTCCTCCTCATTATTCCCTCAGGCTGAGGAATGGCAAATAACTTCACATCAGCTCTCAAGTTGATGGGCTGCAACTGGGTTGCAACTGCTGTTTCCCATCAGTGGAATTGGCTCAAATTGGAGGCCATGAAGCAGCACTCTGCCACAGCTCCCATCTGCCTTGTGGGAGTGAGAGCTTCAACACTGCCTTGTTCATTGCTGGTAAGTTCTATGTGCTGCCAGTGGCTACAGAACAGACTTATGAACAGTCTAAACCACTTAGACTGGCATTGCTGCCTCTTCTAGGTTTGGGATTTTTTCATTGACCAACAGAATATTCTGGGTTGTGAAGACCGGTAAATCTGTATTAACATAAAAAAATGTATATTATTGCAAATGCAGAGAAAAAAATACAAAATGGCTAAGTCACAGAGATGTGAGGTTTTTTCCAGCCCAAGCACAACTAAACTACAATGTGAAAAACAGAAGAGGCAAGACTTGCTTGTGCCTTATCTCATGGCAGAATTTTGAAATGTTGTCTCTGTCAGGAAGAAGATATAACAAAGAAGCTTGCTTAGGAACACTGAACATGCTCAAGCTCAATATTATATCCTTCTGAACCTTCCCAAACACTGGATTTACTCCTATGTTCCATGGTTTTTCAGCCAGCACAATCATTTTTGTGTTTATAAAGAAGGATGACCATGACATTGATAGAGCTGGAACGTAAGCCAGCAGAAGGAAAGGTTGTTTTTAGCCAAGTCAGTTATTTATTCTCCTTCTTGCAGAGAGACCTCCTTCAGCAAAACAAGGCATAACGTAGAGAAAGAACGTGGAGCTGATGAAAAATCAAGCAGAAGTGCTCACTTCAGCACTGCCACATCAAAACATTAATTGAATAACCTCAGATTGCATTTCTTGTCAGATTTTTCCCTTTTGATTAGTTGCCCTTTTCATCCTAATTTAACAGTGGATGTTATGTGGCCTTTGGCCACATTTAAAGCAAACGCTGAATGGTAGCATTAACCTCTGCTTTTTTCTCTCACATTTTGAGAATTCTTTTGTTTTGGGAGTCTTGGAATTACTCAACCACCTTTTAAAAGTTTGGTATTAATCCTATATTAATTAAAAGCTAGACAGTACTGTAAATAAAACAAATTACAGTGTTCAGCAAACTTGATTTTCCTTTTCTCAACCAAAGGAATATGAAGGTCTCCAAGCCATGTTAAATCAAAGTGAAATGTTAATGTCTCACATCTCTTGAAGTTAGTGAATATCTTGGCACATCCTATTCTCTGTGTCTCAGGTGATCTTCCTTTAACCCTGAAGGACTTTACTTTTCAAGTCCAAATCCATCTTGAAATCTGACTTTGTGTCGTTGTCACTGCTATGTCATTGTATGGAGCTGGGAACCAGGCTCAGTTACACCACCTGAAAATTCTCCAGTCACAATTTAAGAAACATGACCAATAGCTAATAGTCCTTATTACTGGTTTTTCACATCCTTTGCCCAGAGGGATCATCCTGTGCCCAAAGGTGATTCAGCATATTTTGGATATCCAGGGTAAGTAAGTGAAGGACAAGCCAGATTTGTTGATAAGGATATGCAGAAATGTTCAGAAGGTGTAAAGTCTGTGCCCCAGGAGTGCTTGTGAACAGTCTAAAGGAAAGCAGAAGATATGGCCTTGCTTGATGATTTTAACTTGTACTTATCACCTATTGCGTATGCATATATAACGAAGTATTTTTTGCCAGCTCCATGGAGTAACCTCAAAAAAACAAATATAGACATGCTATATCAGAAAAAGTTTAAAATGTGCTACTTTCAAATGCTTCTTTTCAGGAGACAATTTGTACTGCAATTCATTCCACAATGTTTTCACTGTTTTAAGAGAGAAATCATACTCACTTTCCCAGTGTATTAATTTTATTTGCGATTTAATATCACCAAACAGAAGAAATCATCCCCTTTACCATACACTGATAGATTGTTTACATGATGAAGCCATTGCTAAATTATTGTAATTAGTAGGATTTTTGCCACTTGCAGTAAATGAAAGAGGACCGGCACTCTTATTTTCCCCTTGGTCAAATTGTTCTGAATCATAATACAGGGCTGACTTCTTTTATCATGGATTTACCTCTGTTAATGTGGGTTTTTTTTCCTTTCTATGGAAAAATCATGTTCTGAGTTAATAAAGTTTTGTATATACTGAGCTCTTGTACTCTGAGATGGGCAAGGGATAAGAAGATTTTTCTATTAATGTAGATATGAAATTTCTTTCCTGCAAATGCAAAGGCATCGTATCTGCCTCTCCAATTAAGTGTCAGATACTCAAGTGAATAAAGTTATTTTTTATTACTGAAATATCTGACCAGACTCTTAGCCCAGTGGGAAAAAGGGTTCCTGCAGTGAAGAGCATCAAATGGCTTTCCTCAGTGTTTATACCAATATATGAAAACAAACTTTGCTTTAATCTGTGATCTTTTAGTCTTGTGGTAATTTAACAGAAAGAGTGAGGAGAACCTAAGGGTCATAAACATGAATAGTTCTAATTTACACTGTCTGAGAAAATAGTCTGTGTAATTGCAAATAGTATAATTCTTTAAAATACACAAAGTGGAAGAGCCTCTAGGAAGAAAAAAAAAGTCCAAATAAAAGCTCTGGGAGAGTTTCCTTAGTCTTTAAAGTTCTGTCTTCATGGTAAAATTCAGAGAGATACTGAGCAAGAAGAAAGCAAGAGTTAATATCAGATCTCAGTGTATTTACACTGCAGTGCTGTGCCAAATATTATGGACATAATATTGCCCTGCCATAATGACAAAGTTTCCTTATGCCATAAAGAAACTTCATGTTTTGTGCAACCTGGGTTACTACACAACACATAGTTTTGTCAGATGCACCACTACCTGCCAGTCCTCCTATATTCCATTTTTCCAAAGGATCAGTCAGGATTATTTTCTAAAAGATTTTTAACTCTTTCCAACTAAAGGCACTGAGGTCAGAAAATTTCCTTAAACAGGCAATGTTAAAGGCAAAACAAGAACTCTGTCCCAGAGGAAAGCAGAGAGGTCTGGTATGACAGGAACTCTTTAATGCCATAGATGTTGAAAAAAAAAATCAGCAAAAACCATGACTGTTAATAATTACATGGTATGGTGTGAACAACCAAAATCAGGATGACTACAAAATAACATGAATTAGAACTAGATTAAGGTTTTATAAATGTATACATAGCAAGAGGAAAACAAAAATGAAAGAAGAGCAAATAAGAGATGAGAGAGAAACCTGCATTTTTCTTTGGTCTTCACAAAAAATTAGTAATAGTCACAAAAATTTAAGAGAGTTTTAATAAGAGAACAAAAGTTTGGACTATATAAAGTAAAAGAACTTACATAAATTTAGTTACACAAATTACTAGGAAATCCTGAAATTAATCTTAAACTCCTGTGAACTAGGGGATCATATTTAGGATCTCCAGCAAGTGAAGAAAAGCAAATATATGAGATTTTTTCCAAAAGAGAGAGAAGGACATTAAGGGGAAGCCAGGCTAACTCAGATTTATGCAAGGATAGTAGAATAAATAATTTAAATAGTCTAATTTAAATAGAATAAATTATTTAAACCTACAGAATACTAATGTAAGGGGAAACAGCCAATATGGGTTTGTCAAAAGCAAGTCAATCTGTTTTCTGTTTTTGACAGGGTAATCATCCCAATAGACAGGTAGCAGGAGAAGGCACGATACATCTTGACTCTTGTGTCAGTTGTTGCAAGTAAAATAAGTAAATGGAGATAAGAACATGGAAAGAAAATCATTCTCAAAATGAATCAGTGGTTCACTCTCCACACAGTATGCATTTGAAAAAGGACATGCTCTTCGGAGCCACACTACATCTATTTCTATGCAAAATATTAATTAATAACTTTGATGGCTGTTTGAGAGCATATTGCGCAGTTTGTGAATGGCTCCTGTATAGGAGGAGCTGGTATTCTTTTGGAAGATGGGATTTAACAAAGGCAAATAATAGACTTCTCCAAAGTCAAGAAGTTATACAGAAACCATCAAAAGAGACATACTGTGCTTGGTAAGGAAACATTCAACAAACAAAATGAGAAATAATGACCAGGCAAGATGGACCACAGACCAAAAATGTCCAAGTAGTGTCATGCTGGTACAAAATCACACAAACACCTGCTTGGGATGGTGACAGAACAATTTCATGGAGGACAGAAAACTCTCCGTGTGTTTGAGATCTTAGGTGGAATAACCTATCTGCTTTTAGGGACCATGCCTTAGAAAGTTTGCAATCTGTATTGAGACATTTTAAATAAATGATGTTTAGAAAATCTAAATTGTTAGAAGAAGCTGAAGGAATTAGATTTGGTTTGTCAAGAAAGACAAAAAAAAAAAAGACTGAAGGAAACAGTCTTCAAATACATAAATTACTTTTAGAGAAAGCTGTTCTTTGTTTGACATAGGAAGAAAAAAATATAATCATCTTATCCTGCAGCAAAGGTTATTTACCTCAGATATTAAGAGGATTTTAAGAGCAGGTTGGAGGAAATTGGGTCACATTTGGGCCAAGTGTTTAAGTCTTCCATGGAGGCGGAAAATGAATAACCTCTATTTTTTCTGCATCTATTGTAATTGTAAAGCCCATCTGAGCTTTTTGAGAAAAATCCATTGGCTCTCCTATAACCAGTTGCTGCCTAATGTTCATACAGCTCCTCTCACAGCAGTGAACTCTCCTCTGGTGGAAGTCAGATGTGCAAAATATTAACAAAATCTGAATATCACAAGAGGTCTTAGAGACACAGGAGAAATACCACCCATTGTGGGATTTTCTGGTTTTGATGAGGTGACCCACAGAGTACCTCTGCTGCTTCTGAGACATCTGCCAGCCCTGATTTCAGCTTTGGCCTCACCAATGTTAGTGTTTGATTAAAAGTGAATAATGCAGTATTTTCAAGCTAGTAATCACAAATTCTTAGAGATGCAAAGAAGCTCCATAGGAGCTGCTGGCTTTTCTGTCATTTCCACAGTTTTTTTTCTCTGGACTCCTTCAGCTAACAGTGTTGTCTCTTTAGGCAATTATCACCCACAGCAAGGATTTCTATCTCTACCAAATCAGGAGCTATGTTTCTTGCATTGATATTTTCATGCTGGTTATAACTGATTTATCAAAAATATCCTAAGTTTATTTCCAGTGTACGATACAGTTATCTCAGGATGTGTTCAGGTTAGAAAACTGGACTCTGTTGGTTTTGGGTTTTTTTACTTAGGAAAATAAACATTGCAGCAGAAGGAACTCTTTTCCTTATGGTTCAGTCTTCTGCTCCAAGTGATTGGAGTGCAGAACTGGTGCAAACTCCAAACACACCCTTATATTTAGTTTAATTTTCACAGTAACAGCCAGCAGCCAGTTTATCACTTTTAAATGGAATAATTTATTTTAGACCACGATCTGTGGACTTATCACTGTCACCATGTTGACAGTATATCTGCCTTCAATCTCACCTACATGTTCTTAACAGCATTACCTGGCTGCAAGGTCTTGGCCAGCTGCTGAGTGTCAATAAAAGACGTGACAGCTTCTCAGCAGCTGCACGAGCTGCCCGTATACAGCTGTTTTCCTCTCTCTCTTGGGGTGCAGATCAACACAGCTGTGGTTGTGGAAGGAGAGATGGCTGAGCAGCCTCCACATCACAGTTTTGTCAGGATTGTGCTGTCACCTGAGAGCAGGGCTCCCTAGTAGGGGGGTTTCATGTACTGCCAAAAGCTTGTTGTCCTACTGAATAAGAAATTGTGATCCAGAATGGATCCAGAATAGTGTCCAGGCACCTAACCTGGGTGCACATTTACAATTTCTTCACTAAATAAAGGTCCCTAGCACAAGGCCTCTTTGGGGTTGGTGTCTAACAGACTATTACAGAGACTTTGCTTTTTTTTTCTCTTTCTAGTACAACCAAGTCCTCAGGAAGAAGAAGACCCAGAAAGCAGAAGAGCTCGATTCACCTCTTTCCACAGCTGGAGGGGTTCCAAACCCACATTTCCACTCCTCAGGGATGGGCACCAGTCCTTCAACACTCGTCTGCACTGGTGGGGAAACCACCACCATCAACCCGTGAAACCGGCATCCAAATAGCCCAGAGGAGGTGGAAAAGGAGCTGTGAGGGAAGGAGAGAGAGCAGCTGCCTGCATTATTTTCCCTCTATTCAATGACAACTAGTATAAAGTATATAAGCAGGACTACATGGTGCTTGAAAGCAGACAGAGCCATCTCTGAGAGCCCAGCAGGGTGAACCCCAGCTACTGCAGCTGGTGAGACCGGGCCAGCAACTCCAGGAAGGGCCACACTGCTCTGTGAGGGGAAGAGGGAAGAAGTAATCCAGGCTAGGCACCTCAAGGATGACACAAAGCAGGGGAGAGGGATGACTTGATGAAGACTGCTTTACTTGACCTTATTTTATTACCTTCTTTTGCTGGTTTTAGTTATAGGTGTCCCCACTTTTATGCTGCTATGACAAGCATTTCAGAATCATCTTTAATAAATACAGAAGTAATCCAGCTGAAGCAGTGTAGCTATTCAAATACTTAAAATAAAGCATATGATTCCTGAATAAAGACTTTAATAAGTTAATTAAATTTCACAATTATCATGGTTTTTATAAAGGCAGCAGATATATTTCCTCATGTTAACCGTAAATGTGCAAAAAATAAAAGAATGAACAAATTTTCCATCCTAAATAACTGTGTTCTATTTTCAAAAGGAAAAAGTTTTTCATGGAAACAGTGTTTGAAGTTTATTCAATAAAGCTTTTAAATAATTCCTTGGTATATTTGCATTTTTCCTCCCCTTTTTATTTTTGATATCAACATAATGGCAAGACTAAAATAACATTTAGCTTAGAACCATGTCTTTATATATGTTCCAATTGTTCCCATTATTACAGCTGACAGAGATAAAGTGGCATCTGAAGTGTATATATAGTATATACAAAAGAGTCTCTGAGATGAAAATTCTGTGATCCTTAAATACTTTTCAAATGTCTCCAAAGAGATTTAACTTCAATAAAGAAATTTAACAGAGAACAGCAATTTCTGATTACACAGATCTCTTTTTTTGCCATTTAGCAGGGTTTAAATTGAATCACTGACCTAAAATATTAATTTTGAAAGTGACTTGTAAAAAAATTCAGAAAAGTTGTTTATGCTTTCAGTTTTGTTCTCTGAAGACAGCTGAATGACACAAAAATGTATCTAGCATTGTCTGCTTGTTCTAAATAATCTCTTTTAGTAGGATTAGTCACAGTATTCAATTAAGAGAAGGAGCAATTAATTATATCCTTGTGAAATGAAGAAGAGAAGAATCTTTGAAATGTTCTTTCCTCCTTACCTTCTCCATTTAAAATATAAAATTGCATTATGTATTTTTCAGCTATGGAAAATCTTTCAGTCTTCAATTTAAACAAAAGCAGTGGGAATGAGTAGTATATGACACAAAATTAATTTGGATTGATTTTTTGGTAAGTTAGAGGAATGGATTGCCAAAAGGAAAAGGATGCTTGATTTAAAACAATCAATAATCCATGAAGCAAGGCTTTGCTGCTACAGAGCTGTCAGCAGTTTGTGTCAAGCATTTGTGCTTAACCCAAGCAAAAAATTTTTTTTTTCAATGATTTGTTTGGATATTTGAAAAATTGAAAGAGCCCTACTTGTCTTCATCACCATGGCATGATTTTGCTTAGTATGATCATGATATAATGTTCATTAAAGCCCTTAAGGGGTTTTTCTACCTTTTGTTACAAGGCTTGCATAACAGCTAAAAAGATAAAAGATCTAAATATTCCTCTGTGGAAAAAGTAGCAGGAGGATAAGTTTCTGGAAAAAAAAAACAGTAGGTAGAAAGCTAGAAAGGAGAGCAGTGTAATAATAAGGATGTATCGCCAACTCCTTGATAAAGTTAGAGAAAATGACCACAGATTATTGAAAGAGACTACAGGGCCAGTGGGGCAGAAAAGACAATATTGAGAAACCACAATTTTCCATATGTAGGTTGTATAAATGGTACAACAGGGGCACAAAGATTCTTGAAAAGATTAATCTGAGAACCCTCAAAAGGGAAAAAAAACTTCTATTAGTCTGAAACAGTGCATGAGGCCCACATCAATAAGTAATTGCAAGAACCACATCCTCTCACTAAATTTAATGGGACTGTAATCGAACCACCTGCTAGAAGATGCTTTTAAAAATTCACTGCATAAAAGTTTACCACTGGAAAGGAAGAAACTCTTAAGGAAAATTGGAAGGGAAAGCCAGATGGGTAAAATGCTGGTAGAGGAGTGTGAAAGTGGTGAAGGACTCAGTGCCAAATGCTCAGCGTATGTGTACAGCACCTATACAAAGGCTGCTCTTCAAAAGACACTAATTTATACTTACAGAGGACATTACTAGGCCAGTGACAAAGCTTGCTGGTGACACAGAGTTATTCAGAATTACCAGCTGCAAGGACTTGCAAGAAAAATTCTCACATGAAACCAGTGACTGGGTGCAAAATCTCAGAAAAGTATTTGTGGATAACTGCCAGGTTATGTGCATAGAAAAAATTCACTAAGGGTACAGGCAAAGGTAGAGGTACTTTCTGTTCTTCTTCAGGAAAGCTATTCAAATCATTATAAGACACATTTTCCTTGCCTTGAAAAGTATTAGATGAGTGTTCAAACCTGGTCAAACCAGTATTCAAATATTAAGAACAAAAATTAAAATGCAGAAGAATTGAAGAAGATAAATACTTGATGCACCCATATCTTGAATACTTCATGAAATTCAGGTTTTCACCATCTCTGGAAGGATACAGGTGAAACAGTAAAGGTCTTTATAATGATCAAAGGTGCAAACTGATTATGTATGAGGACAGATTAATGGGCTATGGTTCTTTACCTAATTAAATAGAGTGTCATCACAAAAGTGTCTTAAAGGAAGTGTATAACTCATACTGCTTCTGAGGGAGATAGCATCTTGGAATTCACAAACTATATTAGATTAGTGAATAAGGAGTAAATTTCTGTGCTTTATTGCAACAGGAGAACCACAGGGAAAGATTTAAAACAGAAAAAAAATCTATTTAATTAAATTGCAGGTTAGTTTGACATGTGAATTTGTGACATCAGAAGTACAAGTGAGTCCAAGAAAGTATCCATGGAGGGCAGATCCATCCCTGGCTACCAGATACAGCCCTTGCGCTGCCAACTACAGGAGGCAAGGGGACAAAGCATCACATTCGTCTTCCCTTCTTTTTGTCCTGTACCTCTGGTGCTGGCTGCTGCCACAGCACCATGCTGGAGGGACATTTCCTCCGACCCAGAATAAGTTTCCTCAGTTCTGATATTGAGCCACCTGCAAGTTTCTGTATTTATTGCAATCTAGGACAAAGCTACTTTTGATTTAAAGTACCGTTCACTATAATAAATGCACTTTCAAGCCTCTGGACCCTTGTTTTATAGTGCTTGGATGGTGGAAAATCACTTTAAAACACACTGAACTGATGGCGAGATATTGCTGAGGGTAGCACTGAAGGACCAGAAAGACCTTATTGTAGTCTTTCAACAATTAAAGGGGGCTTGTTAGAAAGATGGAGGCACTGGAACAGTTTGTCCAGAAAAGTTCTGGATGTACTCTCTCTGGCAGTGTTCAAGGCCAGGTCAGATGGGGCTCTGAGCAAACTGGTCTAGTGGAAGGTGTTGCTGTCCATGGTGCGGGAATTGGAAGCAGGTGATCTTCAGGTTCCTTCTAACCCAAACTATCCTATGATTCTATGAAATATTCTCTCCAGTGCCATTGACTGTTCAGTGTGGAGGGAGTTGCAGGAGAAGCAGATCTGAACTGTTTCAACTGGAGGGGAGGGAAGCAAGCTCATGTCACTGCTGGGCTGCAGTCAGGCCTTGGTGTTTGTGCCTCACTGCCAGCTCAGCTCCATCTTTGAAGCAGCACCTATATAACACAGCACAACTTGTTCAGCTTAAACAATTTCAATAGACAACAACTTTGATGTCAAGGAAAAGAAAAAAAAATTGTGAGCTGCTTCCTTTAAGTGAATGTGGTTTCATGGTGGTCTTGGAGTCTCACAGGCTTGGCTTTGATTAAAAAGAGTCATGTGCAGTAACTCATATGATAATCTGTGATTTCTGGATAGTGTGATGTTGCCCCATGCAAATGGTCTGTTTCCTAGATTTAGGCATTTTTTTAAATGGAATACATCACCCACAACTTTTAAAGTTATCTGACATATTTATCTTGACAACACTAAAATTTTGTTCAGTGTGAGATTGTATTAATAAATTGTAATTTCCTTAATGATACTTGATGCATTTTTAATTACAAAGGCCATAATATTTCAGTATCAACACCCCAACTAGTGCTAGAAGACCTAAGCTTTTGGAATTGATTTCTGTTGATCTCAGAAAACGGAAACTTACAGGCAGAGCAGTCAAATAACTGAATGTTAAAACACCCTTTTCTTCAAAGCTTGCTTTTTGATCCTCACATTGCCACTGAGACTGAATGCATCATTCATTGCAGTGTTTTCCTGTGACAGCTGGGTTGCATGCTGTTATTCTTTTAATTGTAAAGTGTCTCTTTTTCTGAGGCAAAATGGATCTGATGGTGAATGGCTAACCTGACAGGCACTTAGAGGCTACACATACAGAGCTTCAGCTAGCATTTTCTGTACTTATGTTTCTAAAAGAATCAAGCCTTATTTATTTTTCCTTGAAAGACACATTATTCCTCTGTAGAAGCCATAATTTCTGCTCGATCTAGCACAGAGTGTTTTCACTGAGGGAAATGTAAGGTTGGATAATTATCATTAATTCTATTGCTTTTTGTTTTCAGTGTCTTTAATATGTGCCCTTTCCTTTCCAGCACTATTACAGGATTTAACGTTCCCTTGATGTAGCAGAACCTTTGCCAGAGTCCCTGCTGTGCACCAAGACCTAATCAACCTCCATGTTTGTTGTGAATTCCTCCAAAGCTGCTCAGCCTGAGAGCAGGAGTTAACCTGCAGTACTGTCATTCTGCAAATTCCTGCCGAAGTCTGAGACCAATTGCCCTTTCTGACGCAAAAATTTTTATTGAAATGAGAGAGAAATTTAAACTGGGTTCTGGCTCAAGGGAAACTGCATTGCTTGAGTTCCACCATCCTACTGATGAGGTGTCCTCCACACCTTGCATGTTTGTCTTCTGAGAGGTGGGTATTACACAGGAGTGAGATTATCTAATTATTTGTTTTAATTGTAGATATTTTTTACTGGGAAGAAGTAGACAAATGCTAGGTGGCTAAGTGTCTTTCACCAACATTCCAGGTTGCTTTGCCACTGACCAAGTGCTAGCCATTCATTGAGAAAAGATCATTTTGTTGTTTACTGCCAGTCTGACAGATGCCAGTTGTTTCAAGATTTATAAATTCTTTTGTGTTTTTAAAATACTACAGTGTGGTAGGGACTCTTTAAAGTTAAAGTTAGCAGCATGTCAGAGATGATAAAGGTTCTACCACACGTAGCACAACAGAAGATAATTGATGTATTCCTGCAGTGCAAACCATCGACTTCCAGTGTGTCAGAGCCAGTCCCTGTCCCTACACTCTGTATTCATTAGCGCCTCAAGGGATACTTATTCACCTTATCTGTTCACTTCTAGTGCTACACCATTTTTCAACTGGAAGAGAGGTGCATGCAAGTGATAAAAGAGATGGCTCACATCTTGAGAGTAGGAGGCCAGATAATGATATATGCGTGGGCAATGGAGCAAAAATGGGGAAGATTTGAAAAGCAAGACAACTTTGTTCCTTAGAAACCTTCACCTCCTTCCTGCTCCTCAGGTGAGCCTTCCTCACATGGAGTACAAAAATCAATTCTTCACGGGGACAAAGAACTGGCTTTGAAACAGCCCTGTCATAAGCTGGATGGGACTTCAGAGCTATGCAGGACAGCAAGGAGCTCATCCTGCAGAGGGAAGAAAAAAGCACTGTGCACAGTGTCAGAGAAATCTCTGAGATGGTCTCTGTTCTCAAGATCAGTTGATTCAGTATTAGATTTGGGCAATCAATGGCACCAAGAAGGGCTCGCTAGTTATGGCAATTACAGTGTTGAGCTGAATGAATTAAAAGGGGAGAAAATGTTGAAAAAAACCCAGAGCGTGTGGCTTTCCGAAACATAATTCTCATTTTTTTCTACATTGCAAACTGAGTTTTTAAAATACAATAACTTTTGAAGTGGCTATTAAGCCTGTGCTGCCCATGTCACCATGCTGCTCAAAGGCTTTCAGGAGCTGCTATGCAGAATTAGGGCAAGCAACTGTACAGCTCCCTAACGGCAGCAGGTAGTCATCGTGGTTGCAGCAGAGTGTATTTACCTGACCTGATTTCACATCAGAAAGAGTTAGCTGTCAGAAAACAACTTAAAATAGACCATCACCCAAACCAAAGAACTTTCTGCTAACCTCAGAGCAAAAGCCGAGTAGGTGCTTCTATGCAGAAAAAATCAGTGAGAGAGCCCTGACCAAGCATAGCTGACAGCAGACAGGTCCTGGTGGGGCCTGACTGAGCTACTGCTATGTTTTTAAAGACAAGAAACTGGCCAAGCTGATAGATGAAATGAACAGGGCTAATGCCTTTATTAATGTTCAGCTCTTTATTAAAAAGATCAGCTGGGCAGGGGCTCGACACAGAGCTCACCCCCACGGTCGTAGCTTTCCCAGGCAGCCAAAAGGAAGGAGGCGTGCAGAGCCTGTCACTGGGGTCCTGAGCAGCAGCTGTCCTTTCTTCTTTCCTTGTGGCACACCGGTGGCCCGAAGATGAGGAGGCGTGGTGTGCAGAGTCTGTTGCTGAAGTCCAGAACAACAGCTATCCCCGCTCTTTCCGTGGTGGCAGCACCAGAGCTCTCTGTCTCTGTCTTCCGGCTTCTCACAGCCTAATATAGTTCTTTCTTAGGTGATGGCGACGGTTAAAAGCCAGTCAGGGGATGTGTTTCCCTCTTCCTCAGCTAGGGCATTTGCCTAGACTCCTCTACTATGTTCAGTTTTTGATTTATATTCCTTTTTATCTCCTAAAAATACTCCCATGATCCTAAGGGGTTTTTATTTGCATGTTAGTCCCAGAATGGCAGCGTGGAGGGGTGGGAGGCCGGTTATCTCCAGGTAGTTTAGAGAAAACAAACAGAGCAATTAGCTAATTAGCATTTCAGTATCGGTACTTAGCTAGAGTTAGTAGCTTTTTTTGGCGTTGCCATGGGAACTAGGAAAGCCCTGCCCGCGTCTCTAGGGAACACCTGGAAACTGTTCATAATAATAGAGAACCATATTCCTGAGCTATGCATTACTCATTTGTACTTTGACCACACCAACTGGTGCATGATCACAGAAAACACTAAAGTGTGGAAGTTTTAGGGAAAATTCCCTTATTGAAGTGCACACGGAACACTTAGAGGTTTTCTTTCTTTTGAAAGCTCAGCGCCTTTGAAAACAGTTCCTGAAATTTTTATAGCCTTGGGTTTGTTTTGGTGAGAAGGGCATGTATGAGGAAGAAGCTGCTTTGAAATTCTCAGGTTCTGGGACTTTGTTTTCTTTGGTTTTGTTCTTAAAATACATCTTTATTGAAATTTTTTCCTAGAGTTATTATTTCAGGCTGAGCACACTTTAGCACACTGATCCCTTTTCATAAACAGCTGCCAGCTGTGTTTTGTTGCTTGAAAATAGATAAAATACAGTTGGAAGGTGATTGCTGGATTATTTTTTATGTGTGCATTAAAGGTCTTTGTTGTTCATTTATTACTATATAATCATTCATGTCAGCTTTTTACTTTAAAAGTTATTGTACTCTGCCACTTGATATAACATAATGTGGGAAGTAAGTGAAAGATGCACCATTTTATTACAGTTCAACTTTGTCAGCCCATATGATATTTCCAGTCATACGAGACAGACTGGCTTTTATGATAATTCCTGGGTGTACAGAGCCCTCGTGGCAGTAACTCATGACACTGTCACATTCCAGAGATGTCTTCACCGCCTTGGAGCAGCCACAGCCAAGGAAGCAAAGAGATACTTGCTTCTCTGTATGCCACTACATGACCCCTCAAAAACACAGTTTTCAAAGGGGCTTCATGTTTTAAGGATTGCTCTTGCCCTGCCAATAACATTAGAAGTCAGAAGCACTTAGTAACTCATTTAAATCTCTACAGTGAATGAGCACAGCACAGAAAAGTGTTCCAGCGATTGCTAGTCAACTGAGGAAATATTTATTAACATAATGCTTTTATCTACAGATTCACCTTTTGCAAAGAAAATCAGATTCATTACCTGATTTTTATAGATAAAGAAAATGTAACAATTTACTGTTAGAGTTTGCAATGTAAAGTAAATATTTGGAAGCAAAACAAACAATAATCCCAAACAACACAGCTGCTTTGCTGATGTTTATTTATTAATGTCTGTCCATAATTTTGCCTTTTGGTTTTGTTTCCATGGATTTGTGAAGCAGCAAGTCAGAGATCAAACTTGTTTTCTGAGAAATAAGCCCCTGCATGTACTTTATGTGCCTGTCAGCAGCAGATGTTTATCATGTTTTCAGACCTAGAATGAAAAAGTGCAGCAGTCTCTGGTTTTTAACACAGCTTTAATTCAATTTGGTTATAATATCTGTAATAACATTTCCTTTACTTCCTTCCATGGTACCATCATAGTACATCTTGTATTCTCAGGTGGAAGAACTAGATAGGCTAATCAGTGTTCTCCATCTGTAATGATTGCCTCTGCAGTGCTCCTTTTTCCCCCCTAAATGTTAGCATCACTGTGAAAATGGAGAAAATAATTTTCAGCCACAAAACGTTGCTGCCATTCAGCTCTGTTGACACCATTCCCTTCATTTCACACAAGGATAACTCAGTCCAACTAAATGAGCGGCCCATATGGGGATGGAACAGCCTCAGCCTTATTAACACCATTCCCTAACAACATCTCTGTATTTTTTAGTGCATTTTCAGGTTGTCCAAAGCACCTCTGAGCCCCTCCATCATATTTGCTCCCCCGGTTCAACAGGCTGTTTAATCACTCGGTGCACAAGAAAAATGCCTCTGATGGCAGCTGCCAGTCCTTGCTCTCAAGCACACCTGATACTTAGCTTTTTCCTAAAACAATACATGTATTTTAACTGAACCTGACTACTCCTATTGGAAGGCTTTAGCCTGTTCCAGCATTCCCTTAGAGCTCATCTCCAGTTCCTCCCTCAGGTGCAATGAGTCACCACTAGATTTCTCCTAATGCTGATAACCCTGTCTGCCTGATCCACACCAGCTGTTTCCAAACAAGATCCATGTCACAGGGCAATACTGGTCTAGCTGGAAGGATTTTTAATCTCTGGACAACTGTTAGCAGCTCTAAACACAGCTCTCACCTCAAACAAAGAATTAATGTCTCTGTTTTGAATGAAATGAACGGCACAGGGCTATTTTGCAGGGAAGTTCTGCCTAAGAGATGGGTCCAGACCTGCTGCCATGTGAGATGCCTTGCACTCACAATGGCTGCCTCTGGACTTCTTGGGATCAGACTAAATTCAGACTCTTGCAAAAGAAACTGCTCTCAGACACGGCCCTCAAAGTGGAAAGAAAGTAAAAATACATATTTATTTGCAAAGATCATGTATTAATAAATCCTCACATTTATGCATGTCAGAAATGTGATAAAGCCATAAGCTCTATTCTAAATTCTTGTTTTGATTAGGATGCCAGTAGCAAAACCATGACTGAGCACATTCTTTAATTTCTTCAACACAGTCTGCATTTGCAGTCTGCAAGGTAGGCACTACCTTGTGCCAAGGGATATAGGAGGGAAATGCTCTGCACTCCTGAGCACCATTTGATCTCAATTTGTTTTCCTCTGTGCTCTTTGCTGTTCTGCACTGGATTCTAGAATAGACAGGTCCAATTTTTCTGGCTTCATTGAGGCATTCAGTCAGTAGATCTGTATGTAAGTCTAGTTTCGTACTCCTTTATTGCCTATGGAGTTCATGGCAAGGAATAGTTCCTTTAGAGGATGAACAACAGAACATACCTTGAAGACTTGTTTGGACTAGCAAGCTGTTCTGGTTTGAAAGCAAAACCAGTGAGAGACTCTAAGTCAGAAATACAATTTATTGGGAAAAGAAAAAAAAAAAGACAAAAATACATGCAATGATACAAAAGGAAGACCACTGACAAAGTCAGAATACAACCTGACACACCTTTGGCCAGCGTGCTGGTAGCAGTCCAAATTGGAGTGGCAGATGTGGTTGCTGTGTCTTCTCGGAAATTTGTGGAAAGGCTGCTTTTCTGTCTAGAAATCCCTGGATTTATCCAGGTGGGAATGCCTAGCTTCTCTCCCTGGGCGGAGCATCTCACAATGGGCTGATGTTATTTTGAGTCACAAGGTGTGTTCTTAATCACCTGTTAAACAGAACTGGCTCCTGGAGAGTGTTATCTCTGAGTCATGTGGCAAGACATTGATGGGCCCATTAACAGGAGATAAGGAAAACTGTCCAGATGCAACTGCTACTCGGATGGTAATAGGAAACATCTTGGTGCTCAGTCTTGGACACAAGCTTATGTTCAGCTCATCTCTTTGCATTGCTTGTGGAAGGAGCATGGAGAGGAGTTCAGCCTTAAACACTCAGACAGATTCATCATCCCCTCCACCTTTTCACCCGGCAGTGCTGATGACACATCCCTGTTTTGTAGAAAGGTTGCTGCTTTCTGTCTTATCTCTGCTTTACTTTACAGCATTCACCACTCTGAATTTATGGTCATTTGAGGCCTCACCTGTCCAAGGGACACTTTCAGAAAAGCTTCCAATGTCTGACACTAACTCTGATCTATCAATGATGATCTCCTTTACAATATATAATAATTTATATTAATATAAATAAAACTAATGTCTTCTCACTTTTTCTGATTTGCAGGTCCCAAAAAATTCCCTGATGGAGATTTCTGTTTTCTCTACAGATGGCTGCTGTGCTGTTCCTAATTTCTTTTGTGGAGCTCTGGGAAATTGTCCTCAGCTACCCAGAATCACAAGCACAGTGCGTGGTCCTCTGTTCTGTGCTTGCCACATTAAGCACTGTCACACCGAGTCCCACCCAGCCCAAGCAAAGGTGGCACAGGAGCAGCAGCCAGTGCTGAGACCACGAACACAGCAATATTTATCCTCCTTCAGCATAAATAGGTTTGATGAGTGTGAGTCTATCATAAAAGATGTTTGCCCGCTGGGTAAATGTCTTTCTTCTAATTGTTTGCTAATTAGCAAACAGCTAACCCCACTTATTTTCAAAGTTCTTTCTCCAGAGAAAATGCTGCCAAGAGTTTCATAAATCCTTTTCCCTCATCCTTTTTAATTTTAAAAATTGTTCCAAGTATCATTTGTTAGCTATCACCTAAGGAGGCATTCAGTTTGAGTTAATCAACTCCTGCAAGGTTATCTGTGATCTATCTGAAAGTGCCTTAGCCAGCATCTTGCTTTCTCTCTTAATTAGCAGTTACTGGCCTAAAATTGTCACTTACTATAGGCATTTGTACTGACCTTTCAAATTAAGATCATCCACAAAATTAAAACTGGAAGAAGCCTATTTGGTCACTTACTCTATCTTCAAAAGTGCATTTATTATTCATGGTGTGTGGCAGGGAATATAAGGGTAGGGTATGATTGAGAACACTGCAGGTGACTAGTCTTTGAAATGTAAATACAATTAATGAGTGTACCCTGTCTTCCTTCAGGATCTGTCCTTGCCTGCTTTGTCATTCTGATTATTTTTCTTCTTTTTGAAGGGGCTCCTTATATTCTTTCCTTCCTTCTCACTCAAGACTGAAATAATATTTTGCAGAAGGATTGAGTGGTAAAAAGCACAGGAAATATTCCATGGATCTCTCAAAGCACATGCTTTACTAGCATGCCTTCCATACCTCATTGTGACCAGAAGTGAGCTAAGTGTTGTCTTTATACTTTGGCACAAAAATCATTTGACATGAACATACTATCACAAGTTTAAAAAAAGAACACCAGCTTGCTTGCAGAGAAAGCCCACATTGGCAACATTCAGCTATAGTGAAACTGTGCCATTCACTAGCTGTCACAGACTGCCAACTAAAAGCATCACATTTCATACAGCAAAGTAGATTGTCCAGGGAAAACCAAGAAAAATTATTTGGGGACACATGAGGTCAGCCAAGAGAGAGAACAGCACAGTAGGTCTCCAGCTCTCAGTCTTCAACTTCCCCATGCCCAAACTTTATTCTTTATAACTGTGTACAGTGGCTTGCAAAGATATAAGAAAGACCAAAAGCTACTCCATGTCTTGAGACAGAGCTGGAGATAGCTCCAAGAAGGTGCCAGGACAGCAGTGGTGGCTGCTAGGAGAAACACAGATGGACCAGCAGTGTCAGTAGTGAAACTACATGCTCATAATAGCTGGTGCCTCACTCTTATTTAGGAGGTGCCAAACCCACATCTACTGAAACACCACCTAAGGCTCAAATGATTGGGACACAATTTACTAACTCCAGGATTGCTGAAACACAAGATTCCATTTCTTCCAGAAGTTCAGCACACACGCTGTACGCAACTGTAGAAGACAGACAACTTGCTATAGGAATGTTTAACTGTTACTGGGGTCAATTTGCAAACAAGCAAAGCATCCATGGCTTTAAAAAGAAAAAAAAAACACAAAACAAAACAAAACAAAACAAAACAAAAAAAAACAACAAAAAAAAAAAACAACAAAAAAAAACACCTGAACCAGGAGTCCTGGTTAAGTTGGACAGAAAATAATTTCAATTTTGATGACAGAGAAAATTCTGAGTCAATTTCTCAAAGTGTTGAAGTTAATGGCAAATTATTTTAATCTTAGCCATTTTGTGAAATGTAACTAATTCCTGACATGCACCTTGCAAGATGTACTATTGATTAGCCTTCAGGGTACATTCAACAATAGAGGTCAAATTCTTTAAATAATGTTCCTCACAGGAGCTAGCACTTGGGCTTCAGAGATGAGGAATAAAGTATGAATGTACCATTCACCCTTTGCACAGCTGATCTCTGCAGAGCAGAGAAAGTTTCAACAGAAGTACTTGCTGCCTTTTAGTTTCTTGATCCTTTTTTTTAAACCTGTTTTACCTCTGGCTTTCTGTGTTATCATGAAGCTGACTCCTCTGCAACCCCTCAGACACCTTCAGTGCTTAAGGCCCACGTGGGAGGGAGTAGCTTGGAGTTTTCATTTCCAGCCAGCAGGAGGTGTCGCTGGATAAAAGCGAGGGTAATCCTCTCAGCATGCAATTCAGCAGCAATTCTAAGCAGGTCTTAAAAGATGAAATTGGCTGAAGAAATTGATCATCTAGAGGTTGGTCCTGTGCTAGTCACTGTTCAGGAGTCTATCTGCACTGCCTCTTCCACTGGATCCACAAGGCAGGTGTGCTGTGCCCAGTGTAGGTCCAGCACAGCACTGTTGTATGCAGGCTCAGTTAGACTCAATCTTAGAGGTCTTTTCCAACGTAAATGATTCTGTGATTCTATTCCAGGCTGGAGAGGCAGCTTTGCTCACCCAGGAGACTCTCACTTGCTAGGCTAACATTCTGTATTTTTGGTAAAAGGATTTGCAAAGCAGCCCCATGAAGGGGAAAAAATGCATAAAACTCAGTTTTATTTCTGACAGCCACCTGCATGAGCTCAAGGGTCCCCACTCCCTGCTGCAGAGCCCAGCACCTCAGTTCTGCATCACACTGCCTCTAAGCAAGAGCTGCAGCTACCCCTAAGGGAGGGGAAGCAAGGCTCTAAAACATTCCCAGAAAGCACAACACTTACTAATCATCATCACAGAACCTCTCAAGGTGGAAATCACTCCTAAGGATCATCAAGTCCAACTCTGTGCTCCTCACAGGACAAAATAAAACTAATCACACAAGCAACATCCAGACTCCTTGAACTCTGACAGGCTTGGTGCCCATGACCACTTCCCCTGAAGCCTGTTATGGATACTAAGTCAAAATTTCCTGAAAAATTACTAGCAAGGAAAGACGTGCAGAGACTTATAAGATACTTGTGCCCATGTGTTTAAAGTTGAGTTCTAGACTGTGGAAGACAAGAGTCAGGATCAGCAGGGGGAAATGCTGGCTCTCAGAATGAATGATAGCCATTTTCTCTCACAGAAATCCTATCATTATATGATTTTTCCATCCTTGGCTACTCTTGATTCATCCCAGGTAGAAAAGGATAAAAATGAAACTTCAACAAGAAGCAGCAAGAACACCTACAGAGATTCATACTGGGGTTTCTGACTGCTAGACAAAGCTGCTGAGGCCTTTTGAAAGAGCAAGTTGCTCCTTTGCCCCAACAAACCTCCTATACAGCTCCTGCCTCTCCACCCTCCACAGCAACACTGCCCCTGAGCATTTTGCAACCCCCTACATACATTCCTCTTTCTCACACATTAGATTTTGGGGTTGGGTTTTTTGGGAGGGAGAAGTGTTTCATCATCCTTTGAACTCACGTATTTACTTTATCACACACTATACATTAGTAGTAGGGAAATCATGAAAACTGTTCAGCTTTAAAAATCAGTAGGTAAGACAAGGCTCCAGACAGAGCAAGGCAGTTTTTATGTACAGTAATTATGCCCCCTCTATTGCAAAGTTGTGCCCTACTTTGTAATGAATTTAAGTATTCCTTTCTACTATCACTGACTTATTTAATGTTTCCACAGGATCCTTTGACAGTGAAGACATTCACAATATGACAAGTTACCAGTGCTGTGGATTTGGGTGACAAGCATATGGAAGGAAAAAAACTCATCTACTTCTTCAGGAGCCTCATTGAGCAGGAAACAGGGCAGCACCACCTTACTGAGAATGAATCTGAATGCAAGCTGTGCATTAACACCCCACATGGAACCCTTAAGTCCTTGAGAACAGCAGCACTATTTAACTAACTTAAGCTTTAAATACTGTCTAGTAATAGCCTAAATTACCATGGTGAAGTAAAAAAAAAAAAAAAGAAAAAAAAGAGCATGAATTCAGTAATTTTTATAGTACGATGGTACATAGACATAACACGTGAAAGACTTGCAGCACAGGTATTTTTGCAACAGGTATTGTTGCTTTTCTACTATTATCATAATTATTATTATTATTATGGGAGGCTGTTTTTTCACTTTTTCTTGTTGCTTGTATTGATTTGGATTTTTTTAAACTTCAGTGGCTCCCTTCAGTCTTCCAGCATGTGTGGGATATCCCACCTTTCTGAAAGATGTCTACATCAAAGCAGATGAATGCACCTAGGCTGTCAGACACTGTAAAAAAACAATTCAGCATTTTTGTTCATATTTGCTACAATTTATTATGCCATTTTAAAAATGTCACATATCAGTTTAAGAGGTAAAAGATACTTGTTGAAAGCTGAAACTTTTCCTTTCATTAAAAAAATAGTCAAAGTACTAACCTTTACCTGAACAGCATGTAGGTTGAGGCAAACCCAAGAGTGTCAGACAGCAAATGAACTTGCTTTATAAAGGTATAATCCTTCTAAACAAGGTGTTACATGTGATTTACAAGTAACATCAAAGTATTGTTCCTCCACAATTTCAATGCAACTGCTTACAAAGAAAAAAGAAAGAAAACATTTGGTGTGAGCACACCACAGAAAACACTCAGGCTAAAAAAAAGAAGCCAGACAAACACTAAGATGTATAGATCAAAAGGCAGAACATACATGTTCAAGGTGGAACTTGGCAGAACATGGAAAAAACATTTTTCCTTCAGCCTTGCCCATCTGTGATTAACAAAAACCAAGCATACAGCACCTGTGTTCTCTCTTCTTAATGTCAGCTTACAAATACTGCAAAGCAGCTCTGATCTTGCACATCTTCCAAGGCAATGTGTTGTCTTTCTGAAAGGCCAATGCATTTTGTATGGATCTAAAGATGGATTTGTGGCTGTCAAAACAATCCATCTGGTTTCTAAAGCTGAACAAACATTGTTTTATTAAACAGCAAAATAAAAATATTTGACTTAGAACTAGACCCACACGTAATCAAGCACTGACAACTAGACATTTGCAACACCATTGGTATCTTGACACAACATTCTGTGTATGACTTCAGGCATCAGAGTTAGAACATTATGTCATCCAGCCCATCCTCCATGAACTTCTTGTAAATTGCCATAAACTTTGCAACAAATGCTTCCAGATGATAAATGGCTTTGCTGCCCAGTTGCAAGCGGTGTTCATAGAAGGCCGCCATCTGTGCAACTTCTCCTTTCAGCTGTCCATCACAATTATTTAGAAGTTCTGTCAGGAGACCCTAAAATGGGAAAAAAACAGGGCAGTATTTGAAAAATTAGGTATTTTTTATTAAGAGGATAACCTTGGTTCTCTGATAATAGCCGACCATTAACCAATAGTTCACTCATTATTCTAATAGAAAATATATTCATAATCGCGAATCTATCTCAATTAAAACAGCCTGGATTAAGTGAGAAGTATCTCAAGACCATTTCAAGTTTATGTAGAGGGAGTGAGTAGAGAACATGCACCTTTTTCCTCTCAAATACAGCACTGCAAGATCCACTAACCTACTGTAAGAAAGGAAGGTTAAAGAAACATCTAAGTACCAAAACCATCAAAAACCAGAAATTTGTTAATGTGAAAAGAAATTATGTCTGACGGCAAAGCAAACATTAGTAGGTTAAGTTGCAAATATTATTTTTGACCTTTGTTCTACTCTACCTGTCTTCAGCATCCTTTCATCCTCCTTAAAATAAAAATATGCACATCCCACTTGCTTTTTTCCTCCCAAGGTGACATCTGTCTTTGAATAGCCCTGCTGGTCTAGCATCTTTCAGCACACCTCTCCACAAAGACATAGCAAATAATGAACTTATAACAAAAACACTTTTATAAAAGAAAACCAATCATATAAAGATTAGCCCACAGAATCATATAACCATTAAGGCTGTGAAAGACCACCAAGATCCTCAACTATGCTTTAATATAGTAACTAGCCTGAGAAGTGAAGGGGACTAAAAATGTCCTCCTTTATTTTTACTTAGCTATGATGATGTTTTTCTTGGCTACTGAACAAGTTTTAGTCTGTGTGGAAAGGACACAGCTTTTCATCAATATCTGGATAATTTATGATGTTTTTGTGTTTTATTTTTTTTTTTAAAGCTTTAGTTGAGACAGTCACAATATTAAAATTTATAGCACATTAAGAGCTAGATAGTTGTATTACCTTCATTATAATCTCAGGAGGGATGCAGTGGGTCAGGAGTTCATAAAGTCGTCCACGGACTTCTAAAAGCCTGTTGGAAAGACACCACAAAATATGAGAAGCATGATCCCAAAGCATACTAATGTCTTTTCACAACTAGTGAAATACACTGCAGGAAAAGAGGCAATCCAAGCAACGTTTCGTTTTTGCTTTTAGTTTTGGGTGTTATTTTAAAACCAAAAGCATTCCATGAGTCAATTTCAATTCAAAGGCCGCATATCACCTTTTACTCAAAATATAAATGACACATACTCTAGTTACAATGGTCTCAGTTAATCTAGAAGCTACAGGGCTATTATAATTTGTCTCAGGATTGTTTCCCTTTAATTCTTCATATTTAAGTTATTCATGCTTAAGACTAGTGAGGAGACACACAATTTACTACAGCCAGAAAGTTCCTTTATGCTGTTTTTCTGTCTTCATTGTTTATAAGAACAGGTAAGACAATTAGGTGGCAGAGCTGACACAATTAGCCAACACTCAGCTTTTGAAAACAGAAAGGCGGATACTACAAGCATTTAAATGACATCTTGTGCAAGTAATACATGGAACAGGCTAAAAGGATCAGGCTTTGGGTATGACAGTGTGATAGACACAGGAGTCATCTCCTGATGTGCTCAAAAAAAGCAACGGTTTTTCACTTCCAGTTCTTTTACAAAGGTGCTTTATGCTAAAGATGGCCAAAGAGAAACTTTACGTAAACCAAACAAACCAGAACGACCATACACACCCACCAGCCCCACACCAAAAAAAACCACCAAACCAGGAAACACAACATGCAACTAAGCCTATGGTCACTTTAGATTATTAAGCTTTGATAGGGAAAAGCAACAGTTCTTCAGTTCCTGATACTCATTCAGTCTTCTCTGACAATTTTAAAGCTCAACTCCTCTGGCTGCAAAGTACCAGCTCCAGTAGAAATATAGAAAATTACACATTACTGGAGACACAACATTTTTGAATACAACTCTTTTTTTTAGATACCACAGATGGAAAATATCATTTACAGCTCTTAACAAGTGCATTCACCCACCTTTGTGGTGTCTGTTGACCAACAATAGCATTTGCAGTTTCTCTCAAATAAACTTCCCAGTCCATCTCAGGAATGTCTTGATCAGCAGTAAAAGGATACCTAAAAAATACTATCTTTTTAGAGATTACAATATAAGCAAATTGTTGCCTATTTTAACAAGGCATAAGAAGCAAGGTCATTTATGTGTCTGACAATAAAATTTACATGAATTTTTGCAGTGACTTACTGTTGTACTCTGCATGACTCACACATAAGTAGTGCCTTCCGAAGATTCCTGCCAGATTTCTCTGCAATCCTTTGAGCCAGTTCCTGAGGAAGAGTCAGGCCTTCTTTCTTACACACACTGGACAAGACATGGCAGATCTAGACAGAAAACAGATAGCAGCGAGTACAACACTTAGCAAAGTGTTCAGCACCTACAGATTTCTCCTGTTAGAAAGATTTCTGGACCAGAGATAGACCAGTCTTTCATAAGATGTGCTTGGCATATCATCCAACACAAAGGAAAACTAGGTCATTATGTAAAAATAAAATGTAAGTCCACAGCAAGAACTTATCTAATAAGAATTTTATAGTAACTTATTTTTGCTTATGTTTCAACATACATCTTCAATGCTAGGAGCGGGCACTCGTACAGCCAGGCATCTGCTTTGAATGGGTCCTATAATTTTTGACATTGAATTACAGCACAGGATCAACCTGCAGGTCGCCATGTACTTCTCCATTGTTCTTCGCAAAGCATGCTGAGCGTCTTTTGTAAGTTTGTCAACTTCTGTTAACAGCACCACTGAAAAAAGGATTAAACATAGTGAGGCTCTGTATTAATATCAAATCTTTCTAAGAAAAAAATACTTTTGACATACAAGCAATAACACCAAAATAAGTAATAACACACAGAAAAAGGCAGCATGGTTCCACAGGCAGGAAAATAAAGATTAAGATTACCTGCGTGCCTTTTTGACTGTACAATCTTCATGCAATATACAGGTACAAACAAAACAGTGAACTGAAATCTCCCCATGTTTAAAAAGGTATTTTGACTGGTTTTAACCGTTTTACTCACCTTTAAAATCTCGTTGAGTACTTGTCTCAAGCTGTTGGGACTGTGCCACTGTCTTCAAGAGCTCCTGAATTACCACACGGTCATTGTTTCCTGCATCACTGTCCAGGAATTTGAATAAATCTTGTTTTAAAACAACTTTATATTCCATATAAAATACTTCCCCCAAAAGTCAACTAAACGAATAAGAATAACAAAAGAATTCAGAAGCTGCTGAGTTAGAATTAAACTAATAGCCATATACTTTGTTGGAAGTTACCTCCTCTGTAACAAAAACAACCCAAAGTTTATGCAGGCACAATTGGGTTAGTAGCACTTTATTCAAATGTAGTAAAACCATTGTTAAATGTTTTATTAACTCATTAAAATAGAACTTGTTTTCTTCAAATGAGAAACCTAAACTTTTTTTACCTAGTTTGAACAAGGACACACAGTTGAACAAGTACACGCCTTCTTACTCATTATGGAAAGAACAATTAAGCCTAACCACGTAACAGGATGTCTGACATGTAGATGCAGAGTTTTATTCTGCAGAGTCCTTCCCAGAAATTCACTTCCTCTCCCTGTTAGCCATTCACCCCATTCCATGTTACTCAAGATGCACATGACTTCACCATTGTTATAATTCAGTCAAACTTCATAGGTCATTGCACAGTACAGAGGTTTACTATCTTATCAGACATAAACATGACAATTGCTCAGTGACTGAAAGCCTAAAAATCAGGATATTAATCCTTAATCAAAAATCAGCACTTTTGTATTTAAATTGAAATATAATTATTTTATGTTTCAAGCTCTTAATTACTCTATACAGAGTAACAGGAAAAGTGTTAGTAGTTTCAGGTTATCAGAGCTGGATTGAATGGTCACACATTTGAGATCACCAAAATTACATATTCAAAACAGTGATTACCAATAAGTTTCAGCTTTTATTGGTAATTAGCTGATAATTATTTGTGTCTGTATTAGAACACCAGCAGTTACTCACTAATCAATACACAGATTAGCTGAAGAATGAGTTCCTAAAGGAGACCTGACAGTGTAAAATAACTTCTATAACACAAGGCAGCATGAGCTATGGTTTAGCAGTAACCAACAGCTCCCAGTGCACAATGACATTCACTCATTGTGATTAAAAGCAACATTATGTGGTTTCAGGTAAATACAAATATTTGCTTTGGATCTCCGAACACTTCATAATTGCAATTTCATAACTGCCAAAGAAGATGTAGATAGCTCCCACTAGAGTTTCTGTTTTTAAATCAGTACCTGACCTCAGGATCCACAGTATTTTGTGGTGGTCTTTCCCATGCTCTGAACACTTTATTTGGAGAGTTACAGGGTAAGGCTTTCTTTCTTTCAAATCCCTTAATTTTTGTATTTGTGAGAAAACTAACGATATGGAGGTGTTTAGTTCCACCAGAAGCTCTTAATTTCAACTGAAATGGTGAAATCTGTCAATCCAGAATTGTCTCTGGTGCCCATTCCTCAACATCAGTATGCTTATGTAGCCAGTTAAACAGAACATTTCTACCTAAGTACACAGCAATCCAAATTTTTGTTTATTCAGAGTTTTTCCAATTAAAAATCATCTCCCTGCTCTCATTTGCAGACCAAACCCATAGACCATTACCTAACTTGCTCAGGCAACAAATCAGGCAATCAGTCCCTCATACACCCAGGCTGAAGGGACTCACAACACAGCCAATGGCTTATCTTTAAAGTGAGGCATTTTTACTGCACACTTACCTTGGGTTAACTTCAAGGTGATAATTACTTGCAATGGTGCTAATTTCAATCTTCTTCTTAGAAGGTGCCTACATAGAAAATAAGCATATTAAGTTTCAGAAAGTGTTCTAAAAATCTCTTAAGAGCTTACACCTGGCTAAGTCACAGGAAAACCAAGAGTCTCAAAGATCAAGGAATTCCGAAGACACAGACTTGCTTATCTCTTACGGTCCCAGCCCCGCCTCCAAAGAAAAAAAAGAATACTGACACATTATCCAGCCTGTAAAACAGCAACAGCAGAGATGCTATTGTCCAAACTGAACTGTAAACAATAAATTAAAAAACCCACTATGAACAAAAAAACCTATACCACAAGAACAGCCAACCAGGCATAGAAAACAAGAGAGAACCCCACATCTTGAAGGCCTAAAGAACATCTGGAAAATAATTTGTTTCTATAACCAAACTGATATGATTAATTACATAAAAAGGTTGAAGATTCTGAGTGCAAAATAAAAAATAATTTTTAAAACTCAAATAAATACAAAGGTCTCACAACAGAAATATGCCAGTATTTCCACATTACTTCACAGGATGGGAGATTTTTTTTTACCGTTATACTCTGATGCTCAATCCTCAGTTTCTCCACTCCTGCACCATATAATTCCCTTAACAAACACATTATTCTTGTCTTTTTTCCAGCTCCTGATGGTCCATACACCAACAGATGAGGAAAGTCACCACATTGAACCTGAACAAAAAAAGAAACAAGATCAGTCAGCTACCACAGTATTTTCCTTAGAAGGTCACTTATCCTTCCATCTGCATCCAAGTTTACATTAAATGTCTTTTCCAGCTCCATCACAACATAGCACCTAGAATTAAAACTACTGAAATCCTTCCCTGCAGCAACATTTCTATAGAACATCATATTTTTCTGACAGCCATGTGCAACTCGTTTAACTTCAAATACCTCACTGCTCAAAAAACACCCCACGCAAACCAACAAAACAAACCCCAAAAACCCCACTCCAACATTTATATACTTCCCACAGTTACTAGAGTGAAAACTGTGAGAAACACACAGAAAAAAAGGGTTGAAACAAAGTTTAAAGCAGATGCTTATATATATAGTTATAAATACACACACATACATATATTACATATATATATATATATATATATATATATATGCACACGTTGAGAAGTTTATTTCCTAGAAAGCTAAAAAGCATGACTTGGAGCACATCTGACCATACCCCACAGAAAGCACTTACATTAGGTAGATATCACTCATCCCTGAGGAAGTGAATGTGCCAGTCGGCACATCTGGCAGGGGAAGCAGCCCTGACTTTCATTCCCAGCTGCTCGCTTCAAAAATTTCTCCTAACATTAGGCAAAGAAGCCAAGCCCTGTTCTCGGGGACACTGAAACCAGCAGGAAGAACATGTGCACACCACTCCCGAAAGAGTCGAGCCACTGATTCCCCCGCCGCCTTTCCCTCGGCACTAAGGCCTCGCTCCCAAGCAGGGCGCGACGCCGGGACACCTTCCCGCGGCACTGGCGCTCCTCGGAAAGGCAGGGCCTGCACGGAGGGAAAGCTGCCGACCCCGGCCCCACAGGAGCAGCGCTGCGGGCCCGGAAGGAATCCCAGTTATAGCATGGGTCAGGTCGGAACGGACCACACTGGTCCAACTCCCCAGAGCACAGGGTACAGGATTGCATCCAGATGGTTCCCGACTATCTCCAGTGACGGAGATTTCACAGCCAGTCTGAGCAATCTGTTCCAGTGCTCGGTCACCCGCACAGTAAAGTCTCCCCCCTTATTCAGGTGCAATGCCGACTCCGGGGGGATTCTCGCTGCGGGGAGGAGAGGACCGAGAGGACCTGGAGACCGCCGGGGCCCCGGGCAGAGTCCGGCGGGGAGGCCGCCGGAGCGCGGCGGCGCCGGGCAGAGCAGAGCCCGTGCCTCACTGACCAGGTTGCGGAGCCGCGCCGCCTGCTCGCGGTGGAAGTCGAGGCGGGCGAGGGCGCCGGGCCGGTGCTTGTCGGCCCACAGGCTCATGGCGCTCCGAAAGCGCGCGGGCCGGCAGCGGGAGGCGCGCTCCGTACGGCGGCCGCCAAGGGACAAACCCCGGCGGCGACCCCGCCCCCGCGGCTCCCTCAGGGACGCGAGGAGGCCGCGCCCCAGCCCGGCCCAGGCAGGGATCCCGGCGCCGTCCGCCCGGGCCGTGCCGGAGTTGCGGGGTTTTTTCTTCCGGAGGGACAGAAACACCCCCTGAGCAGTGGCAGCGGCAGCCACTGTGCTCCCTGAAGGCTTTGACAAAAGAGCCCCTTACCAGGCACTGCTCAGGAGATTGACTCTGCCCGCCCGGCCAAACCAGCCTCCCCTTCCGGGGAGCGAGCCCTCCGAGCCCCGTCTGAAATCATTCCTCTTGCGGCTCATGTCAAGGAATCACAGAATCAGCTAGGTTGGAAAAGACCTCTGAGATCCAACCTGTGACCCAACACCATTAACTCAACCAGACCATGGCACCGAGGGCCACAGCCACTCAGCGCCGTGCTCTGATGGACAGGGGGTGTTGGGTCATCAGCTGGACTCGATGGTTTCAGAAGTCTTTTCCAATCTAGTTGAATCTGTGATTCTCTTGGTACTTCTTTGTCAGCACTGCCCTGGTGCATGACTGACTCGGTGAAAGCTGCAGCAGCAATATCCTACCCTGTGCTTATCTTCTACCCAGCACCACAGGACGTCCTGTTCCTCTGCCCTTTGCTACATTTACAGTTTGGGGTCTGCGGTGTTTCTTATGTGTGGCTGTTCTCTCTGCTCCACACCTGCTGCTCTTCAAAGTAATCTCTGAATTTGACTAGTAATTTATTTGGTATTCTCTTTGGTTAGCTGTATTTATTACTTGGTGGGGGTTTTTTTTGGGTTTTTTGGGTTTTTTTTAATGTTTTTCCAGATCCGTAGCTCATTTGCCTGACTTTTAAATAATTTCTAAATTATGTACTGCTCTTCTTGTGTCTATCAATGTCACTTCATTGCAACTTCTTACATGATAACTCCTTATAACCTACACAGTCTTTCCAGCCACCAGAGAGCTTTTGCTAACTCATACCAGCTTCCAGCAAGCGCTCTGACAGGTATTCCATGTTTCTAGTGGAAAACTAGAACCAGTGGAAACAAATCCTTTTTGCATGAGGTCAGACATAAACAGATAGGACTGAATCCAGCCTTTTAAATTCTTTCAGCTCCTGAGGACATCAAAGAGTGAAGACATAGCATGTCTGAAAAGCCCTAGGCTCTTTTTGTTATTAGCTCTATTTATTATTAAAATTCCATAAGATTTCTTTTTATCCTGCAAAGAAAATCTTGGAAATTGTGCCCTACTTCAGCAATGGGTTTAAGCATGGGCTTATACCTAAACTTTCAGTTATTTTGTGCTATAGGAAGTAATTAGGCAAATGAACAAAATTAATTTGTTAAGTAAAAAATCTTATCGTTGCTGTTGTGGTACTTCATAGCTGATTAAAATGCTCTACAATGCTTTGATTTTCTGCTTCATTAATTTTTAAATTTCACTATAAATCTAAACAAAATGAAGTAACTATCTAAAATGGAATGGTTTGGCCAACTGTATTACAAAAAAATTAATGTGAATGATACAGGAGACTCTGGCAATTTCAGCTGCAGTCACAATTCACTCAAAGATTTTTAGAATATGTCTTCATTCATTTTGTTCAGTCCAGCAGAAAGGTCAAAAGGTAAAACGACTTCTCTGCATGAGTAAACTAGACAATATATCTGAAAATAGAGATTTTAACTACAAATGGCATTTTGAGACTCTTACTACCAGCAGCCACATTATCAGAAAGTGACACAATGTCAGGTACTGAAAGAGAAGCTCCATCTTATACCCAAATTGAAGCAAAACTGTAAGACCTGTGTCCTGTGTCTAAATATATATATATGTGTATATATATATATATATTTAACATCTTTAAACCAATTATTGAAGCATTAGAACAAATTAGAGAGTTGTTGCACTGATCTCCTAAATATATTTACAGCATGATTTGTGCTAGCAATCCAAGTAAGCCATTAAAAGGTCCTAGTACCATTTTGCTGTACAATGACTTGTATTTTTCAAACAGAAGACTTTTTGGCATCCTTTGATCCTTCAGGCTGCTTATCTGACTGAGATAGATTTTTCTTTTCAGTTTCAAATATTTCAACAGATTACTGCCACTCTGTTGGCTGTCACTGTAGGTTATGTCCCCATCAGAGCACCTATATTGTTACAAGAAAATTGTAGTATGTCAAGGAAGACTAGATCACTAATTAAAAAAGAGACCATCATAAAGTGACATCTGTTCTACTGGTGACATGCTGATGTCATGCAGATTGAATTTGACAGGGGAAAAAAACAGCTAATGGTGATAGCCAAATAAAAATCTAAAATAAACCCATCTCATGTAGATTGGCAGCACCAAAGAAGCTACTTCATCATAAGAGAAGTAAAACCAAGAAATCCTTTTTCTTCAGGAGTCTGTTTATCTTACAATCCTCTATTTAATCTGGAAAACTAAAGTAATAAAAACCTTATAGAAGTTTTCCATGCAGGGATGGGGCTAAAAAGGTGCAAGATACTTCGTTATAACCATTAAAACTGTATTCTGGAAAAGACTATGGAGTTAATATTTAATTAGAGGATACATCCTGTGCATCAGTCATTACCGTAAAGTATTTGTACATTTGTCCATCTGGAAAATATTAAAAAAAGCCCTTTCATAAAGATGTGAAAAGGTGAAAATAATTAGGTGTGTTAAAAAAAAAAACCCACCCAGGGCACTTGTTCTGATGTAATCGGTACTTTTTCATGTTCCAAATCCTGCTGCTAAGAACCAGACCTTGCTCAGCTTCCCTAGACTCTAATGTACCTGGAGAAGCCAAGGAAAAAAAGTGAGGTATGTCTTGCTGTTCTTATGTCCTCTGTGGCCTCAATTGTGCATAGCTGTGCAAACCTAACGCCTTTTTTTTCCAGCAGTAAGAATTGTCCAGCTACATGTTTAAAGCAAGATTTACTGCATAGTTAATCATAATAGAAAACCATAAGAAGGCTGTTGACATTGTTTAAATAGCCTGAAAATAAATTCAAACATGCATCTGGGGACAGGTGGAGTTACAGATTCATTCTTCAGATGAACTTCAGCTGTGTTGAATTCATGCCCATTTTTCTACTGAGGGTGTTGTTAAAAACCATTGGCTATTTTCTTATGTATTTTGGGTCTTTCCCTAGAGATTTATAAGGTCACTGACTAAAATGCACACTTATGTTCTTCAGTTTCCACTAGCCTGCATTTTGCAATAACAGAACTGGAACAGAAAGGAATCTCTTGTCCACTAAGGATTGCAGATTTGAACTTAAGTCTCCTGAAAGTGTTCTGAGCATGACTCAGTAAGTTGAGAAATATTTGACATTCTTTTCAGGGTGTATTCTACATAAGACACAAAAGTACCGTATGGAAACTAGTCCATAAGATCTTTAAAGAATGACATGCTGTTAGATATTTAAATATATAAAGAAATGTACTGCTTGTCCTGTAATTGGAAATCAGTTTTGTGAAGATGTTGACATACGATGATTTTTGTCTTTTTCTAGATAAGGATAAATATCACTGACAGAGGACTAAGGATTATTTTTAAATGTAAGTGTTTTGCTTCCATTCTCATCAGGACTTGACCTAGATTTTTTTTTATTGACCTGAGTTACTTTTACAGTGAAAAAAATAATGACAAATAATGCACTCCTGCAAAAAATTAGATGAGTGCAGAGGAAAGAAGTTGCATCCTAGGTACCTTTGCCTGTTATATATTAGCTAATGTCGTGAGGTTAATAAGTTTTCTAGATTTCTAACTTTTGATAACTTTTTAAAAAAAAATTTTAAATTTTTCTCTTCATGATAAATGTGTCAGTTCCCTTGAATTCATAGAATGCTAATAAATTAATTTCAGACACCTCTGACCACATCTTGGTGTATTTCTAAAGATGGCAATAAATGTGGCTCGTAAGAATCAGATTTCTGTTGAATTCCTATAAAGTAAGTTACTAGAAAACAATGTTACCCAAGCTTGTGTTTATCCTGTGCCACTGGCAGACCACATTGTTTGTCCTAATCATGGTTTTCATACATTTACAGAAACTCAAAGGTCCTACAGCACATTCTATGTTTTATGAACACAGTAATATTTCACATCTTGGCTATCATAATTTCATCTCCTATCAAATGAACAACTTACACTTGTAGAATCTCTTTTATTCAGGCCACAGCAGTCTTGCTCATGTCTCCTAATTTGTCTTTTCCCTTGTAATTACATTTTTATTGAATCAATGGACTTACCAAAGCTTTTGAATTTCCTAGTTTTCTCCAGACTCTGTTTTCAGAAGAGCTTTCATCTTATGTTTAATATCAGTTCCCATAAATTTTGCTAATCTTTCAAGTTTTGTTTTGATGTCAGTCAGTCATCAGAGGCTTACTCAGATTTACTAGCTAATTCTGAAGCCAGCCCTGTTCATGTGTCAGTAGGTGGAATCTTAAAAGCAGTGTATTCTCACATCCTCACTGTAAATGTGTTTCTGTTATAAACACATCTATAACAACATAACAAGCTACATCGTGCTACAATTCCTGGTTTTATACATTAAAATGTCCAATACACAATGACAAAGGAAATCTGGAGTAGAAATGTAGTTTGAAAAACATTTACCACAGATTTATCCACCTTTGGTAACAGGAGACTTGTGCACATAACACTATTACCTAGCTGAGGTCTTGGAAAATTACCACAGAGCAATACCCACCATGAAAAGCTATTAGTATTGATAGATCTTCATACTACTCTATTGCTATTGATGTGAATGGGAATGAACCACAGTCCCAGAGCTCCTGGTGCTGGCAGGTTTTACCAGCAGAGAATAAGTGATTGACTTTCTGTTCTTCAGCATTACAACACTATAGTGACAAAACTGCTGCTTTTCTCTTTGTCAAACAAAAACAAGGACAGAATCATCAGGTCTTCTGATCATTCCTCTGGTTCTTACATTTCTTACACAAGGATGCTTTAAATTAGTGGGTTTTTCTAAAGTTGGCAATGCAGAACCCAGCTCTAAATGCTAAGCACACCTTGAGGAACAGTCTATTATGCTGTTGAATTTAAGGAAAACAAGACATAGTAGATTAAATATTTTGCTTTCGTTCTCTTCATCTATTTTGTCCTTCCATTTCTTCAGGTATCAGTCTTAATTTACACTTCCTTACAGTGAAGAGAACTAATTTTTAACTGTGTGAAGAGCCTCTTTTCAAGCTTTAGAGCAAGTAGAATTGAGTTGATATGAATGATTTGCTGTATTCATGACAAAGCTGGTCTCATACTGTTTTGTCTCAGATGCCTCTCACCTGGAAGAACCAGCTTAAACCAGCAACATATGCAGGTCTTGAAGAACCATTAAGTCCATCCTTCGGAGATGCAATAGTTAAAATTTATGGATTATTTTCTAGCTGCACATATGTGACAGCACTGTTCATGATACGGAAATAAAGAAATACAGAATAATAGGCTAACAGTTCTTTTTTTTTTTAATTATCTAGTGAGAGACCTCCCAATTTATAAACAGGTTTTACTTTAAGTCAGTTGTTTATAAGGATGCTATGGATGTGAGTAGCATTCAAAGCACAGACTGTCGCTTTTTCTGCCTCCTACAAATTTTTCCTTTCTGGAATCTGTTTTGGTTTTTTTTCTAGTATGTCCTCTGCAATTAGGTGTCATTCCTTTTATTAGTCCATAATATTCTTGTGTGATGGCTAATTAGACATCTGTAACAGAGGTCAAAACTGTGATAAATTCTTTGTACCTTTAAGATAAGTTAATAAGCTTGATAGGAGAGAGGTAAAGAGCAAGATCAGGGTATCTTACCTCTTTGGCTGCCGCTACATCTTTTAGGACCTGGCCAATGGGTTCCACTGGAGTGCTCTAGACATACTACCTGCAGATTATTTCTGGAAGGCTACATAAACTTGTGCAGTTCTCCTTGTGCAAGTGGCCTTTTCTTGCTAATCACAACAAAGACCTGTAGTAGTAAATGAAAGCAGAGAATGGCCACTCTCAGTAAATTAGATGAGCTATCACAAAAGGTTATGGAGGAAGACACCAAAATGTTTGTTCTCATCCATGGGATATGTTAATTGTGGGTTGAGTTGCATCCCACCAGAGTAAAGTTTTTATAGTATAAGATGAACATATGGATATCCTGGTGTATGACATAAGTGCATATGGCTTGTTTTGGGGCATGAAGGGCCTGCCAGGGCAGCGCTGGAGGAAAGGGGGTAGCGTGAAAGGAAGTTGGACGTGGTGCAGTCTTTCTATGCTGCCTGTTAGAAATAGCAGATGCTATCCTCCAGAGTGTGCCTTGGCATTGGCTTAGGAAGTATTAGAATGGGCCAAAATGATGCCAAGGAACATGCTTAGCCTTGGTGAGTATGAATGAGCAGGGGTATAGTGCTGACACACTTTCTTTGACCTTTATCACTTACCCATGTACAGGAACATGAGTCTTCTATGACTTGCTGGTCCTAGCAGCCAGCAGTACTCACTGGCCAGTCTGCTGATGGCCTCCTGGAAAACCTTCAGCACTGCAAGCAGACTCCTTATGTTGCTTCTGGGAACTAAGAGGCACAAACTCAAAGTAGCACTTTAAAAAGTTCAAAACAAGAAGACTCTGATTCTTCACACAGGTCATAGTTATGCTTTAGAAGTCCTTGACACAGGATACTGGGGAGGCTAAAAGCTTACAGAAATTTAGAGCCACATAAACTCACAGAAGAAAAAGCTGCAGTGTTTACTGGCTTTGTGGAAGTTACACCTGGCACAGAGAGCCCCTAAAACAGCATTGTTGAAGTTTGGGAGAATGTTCAGAGAAATTACCACTCTGTATTTGCCCCACTTATATAATCTGCCCTGTATACCTTCTGTGGCTGCTGTCAGAGACAGGATGCTGAGCTGGAGTTGTCTGGTCCAGCTGCAGTGCTCTCCCATATTTATCTTCAGTCTCATCTGCATCACTGTGCATGCCTCTAGTGAACTCAAGACATACAGAGTCTGCTGCTCTGACTGCTCATTATTTTTCCTTTGCTTTTTGTGGGGATTTAGTCCAGACAGGATCAAGTAATATATTTTTTCAGCACCTGCAGACCTAGGGCATTTTGTCATCATAAGCTTCCTGCTTAGCTTAGTAGGCTCTTCTTTAACTTTTCTGTCATTCCACTCATTTTCTGAGTGGAAACTCAAGCAGAGCAGACTGTTTCTTCTAGGAAGCAGAAATGTAGCTTTTTAGCCCATTAGTGCCTCTGCTTGTAAATTAGCTCGCCTCCAGAAAAAGCTGTGTAATTCTTTAACACTGCCAGGCAATAAACTCTTCCTTTCTCTTGTAACTTTTCCTGTCAGCACTTTGTTTATCTGTTCCACAAAGTCTGCCTTTCTAAAGCTTTGTTGGTAGCCAATGGAAGAAATCTTGGGCCTATTTGCATTCTGCATCAGTGTGCAGTGTCTGAGCAGCAGCATGAAGTGTCTGCACTTAGCGTGTCAGATATGTCACGGCTTTTCAATTTCAGCTCTGCTACCACTTCTTACCTGCAAATCCTTCAATAGGCCCATATTCTAGAAAATAGAGCTGTAATTTAATATGACATGACTTTTCCTATTAAAAATGAGTACATCTGTTCACTCAGCTATGGGTTCCTCAACACCCTCCAGTAGCAGCATAATTATGAGTTCTGATTGCAACCTGCTAATGATTCCTCCCCCAAATATCTCCCAATCTAATTTTAAATGCGGCATAACAAATGGTGCTAATAAACAACAAGGAGAGAACATGATAAGGGTAAATGAGTTATAGCAGTATCACGGAGGAAAATTTATTTGCACATAGATACAAGTATGAACTCAAAAGCTTATATAGGCACTAGATGTTTAAGACTGTTTAAAAAGACAAAGACATAGATATGAAATACATTCAAGACCATATCACTGCCTTTATCTTGCATGCTGTGCCTTATCTAAATCTTCTTAATGCTAAATATACAAACAAAATTTTCTTCTGTTTCTAATAGAAATTTTCATGTATTTTTAATAGACATCTAAAGTCTTAATCTTGTTCTAGAAGGTATACCATTATTTCAGGAAACTTGTTTTATCAAATTGGTTATTGTCAAAACAATTCTGAAACCTTCCACTGACTTCAGAAGGCACCTGATCAGCTTCACTGACCATGTGAAGTCTATCTGTAGTCAGAGAACGGGTTTTTGCTCTCCCCGGCTGCACGCAGCTCTTGGGAGCCCGGCTGTGGCGTAGCTTCCATGTGCTGCCGGGGTTTGCTGCCGCGGGTTCCCGGACACGGCTCCGTGTCTCGGGCGCGTGGGCTGGCCAGCCTCTGTTACCGTGCGCTAGGGACCCGGCAAAGAGGAAGGAATTTGTCCATTTACTCCGTGCTTGGCAGGAACGGTTTATTGGTCACGTATGGCGCGGGTCGATGGAAAGACGCGACCGCTCCCGGCACTCGCATGGGAGAAAATGGCGCCTGGGTGCCGGTGGGATAGGGTTTTATGGAGGGGCGGGGCGAGAGGATCCACGGCCTGCCGCCCAATAGGGGCGGCTGCCGTGGCGGTGACGCCAGCAACAGCGACCAACCAGAGAACCCCGCAGGGGCGGGCACCGAGCCAGAGCGGGCTGAGCGGGATCGTGTGGCTTGGGGTTGCCAGCACGGGGTTTCCCGGGGCTGGACGGCAGGGTGCTTACAGGAGCGGCACAGGGGGAAGAGCCGGCAGCAGGCAGCATGGGGCCAGAAACCGCGGGGGGGAACAACGCGGGGGAAACGCGGGATTACAGAACTTATTTTAACATAAATTAAAAACCCTAATCTAAACCCAAACTCCGGGATGCAACAGAGAACCCCTGAGAAAAGTCAGATATGCAAATTTAAAAGATTATACCCTTAAAGTTTCTGGTACTATCAAATGTTTTAATTATTAAATCAATATGGAAATAAGAGAGATTTTTATCACAGTGAAGGAAATATTTATTTTTCTGTCAATTTCCATAGGTTCAGGATTTTATCTATAATGCACAAAGGAACTTTGATTTACTAGATTTAAAATCTTACTAACTTTGCAATATGTTTAGTAATATAGCAGAATATTCATTCTTGGGCAATCCAGCTGTTCTGCTAAATGTTACAGAAGCACCCTCAGGTAAAGTGTCATTGCCTTCTTCTCCCTTTTGGTTTTGCAACTTGTGTTTCTCATTGAATACCATATGGCGCAGGTTCTTGACATCATTCATCAATATAGCATCATGCACTCAGTTCCCCTATTGTACATGCTTTGTTTCCAACAATCAAACACTGTTGATTAATTATTTACGTAAACTTAATTATTTCCCATTAAATTTATTAAAAAGGTAAAAATAAAGCTATTTATATCTTATACATCAAGGAGTAAGCAGATTGCCCAAAAAGATAAGAATCATTTTTCCCATGCAGTAACTGAGAAATAGGTGGGTGGTTAAGAACAGGGCTTTTTCTTCTTCTTGCAATATCAGGTACTGATCAGAGATTGAAACAAGATTTTATCTGTTCATCTACTGTCTTTCTAATCTAGAATCTTATGCTTTTTAAGCCTTGGAATTATATTGTAGATAACTAAGAAACACACAGGCATGCTAGAATAAGTTATTTTGCAATTCAGTCATTCAGTCATCTCTATTAGGCTTGCCAAGCAGGAGGGCAGATGTAAATAGCAAAATTTACACTTTGTCAGCATTGTAGAAGTTACAAGTTTCTATGGATCTATTTTGAAGGCATTCAGTAGGATATAAGAGTTAAGAAAGTAATAACAGATTTTTTTTTTTTTCATTTTAAATTAATGTAGATCTACTCTTAGGATTTTTGATATGTGATTATCTGTTCAAAGTGTGTTCAATTTAAATGTTGCTTTATTCCTGATCTGTCTGAATGTCATCTTTGATTTTTATATGTCATATGAGGAGATCCTGGATTTTAAAATCACTTCTATTACATAGTGGTTCATTTGGACTAAGTTTCATTTTGTAGTGTCGTGGTCATCACATTTGCCTGTCATGAAAGGTGGTTTGAAACTGGGTGGAAACACTGTGTTTTGGGGGAGCAATCCTCAGATTGTTCGTAAGTCTATAGAACTTGCTGAGTTTCATCCCAGAATCCTGAGGGAATTGGCTGATGTAATTGCCAAGCCACTCCCCTCCTCATCATATCTGAGAAGTCATGGCAGTCAGATGAAGTTCCCAGTGACTGGAAAACGGGAAATGTTTTACCTATCTTTAAAAAGGTCAGAAAGGAGGACCCTGTGAACAAGCACCCTGTCAGCCTCCCCTCTGTGCCTGGGAAGGCCATGGAACAGATCCTTCTGCAAGCTGTGCTGAGGCACATGGAGGACAGGAAGGTGATTTAATTCAGCCATCACAGCTTCACCAAGGGCAAGTTCTGCTTAACCAACCTAGTGGCCTTCTCCAATGGAGTGACTACATCAGTGGACAAGGACAGAGCTATTATCTATCTGAACTCTTAAGCTTTTGACACTGTCATCCACAACATCCTTCTCTCTAAATTGGAGAGAGACGGTTTTAGTAGGTGGACTATTGAGTGGATAAGGAATTGGATGAAAGATCACATCCAGAGGGTAGTGGTCAATGGCTCAGAGTCCTGATGGATGTCAGTGTTGTCCCTCAGGATTCTGTACTCAGACCAGTGTTATTTAATGTTTTCATTAATGACATAGAATTATAGAATCATCGAGACGTACAAGATCAATCAGTCTACCCAGCAGTATCACTGTAACCTCTAAGACACTAAACCAGATCACCCAGTGCCAGATCCAAATGCCTTTCTAACTCATCCAGGGATGGTGGCTCCATCACATCCTTGGGCAAACTATTCCTATACCTGACCACCATAACAGTAAAAAAATTTTTCTACTATATAATCTGGATCTCCCCTGTCTCAGTTTGAGGCCATTTCCTCTGGTTCTTTCACTGCAGGCATGGTAAAAGAGACCAGCCCCCACCTTACTACAACCTCTTTTCAGGGAGTTGTAGAGAGCAATGAGGTCCCTCCTGAGCCTCCTCTTCCCAAGACTAAACAAACCTAGCTCCCTCAGCTGGGGATTCTTTATTATATTAAAAGCAAATGCAAAGATGCAATCTAATTCAAATCTATGTAAATTCAAGTGTTCCCACTGATTAGAATGGAGGATGTTTCAAGCAGTCGTCATGCTACTGCAAGTAGAGTAAAAATCCCACAGATTTTGCAGAGAACACAAGATGGCTTTCAAAAACTTGGGTTAGACAGGATAGCAAAGGCAATGTACAGAAATACAGGTGATAGATTTTTTTCTTCCCTTTCTTTTCTAGTTTCCATCCCTGTTCTCTTTCCCTCTGTACCAGGATATAATATTGTCTTGTACGTAACTCTAACGCTTTCTGCTGGTAGTGGTAGTGTGATGTGCAGAGGAAGATTTTTAGCCCCTTGCTGCTTCCCAAGTCTAGCAAGGTTCCGTAATTACTCTTGAATCCCAAATCCCAAGTTCCTTTGCCTGTGAGCATGGGAAACACACTGATTTTGGTGTCTGGGAAACTTTGGTACAACAAGAAACTAAGCAGAATTCTAGGCCAAATGAAATATCAGTTTATAATGTAATTTTGAAAATCTGCTGATATATGCAGTCTTGGGGCAAATTAAAACCTCAGCAGGTGTAATACCATGCTGTGCAAAAATATTGCAATTGATGCTTCTATTTTTTACTGTAATTGTCTGAGACCCTCAGGAGAATACATACCAGACTCCAAAGGAAAGTGCATTTGTAAGCTCTATAAACTGGTGTTTTGAACAGCACGGGGATGTGAAAAAGAAAAATGACACTTCATCATGAGGTTCTGGATGAGAAAAACAAATTAGATCCTTCTGTTATAGCTGCTGCTAGTCATAAACTCATAGGTTTGTTTTTGTTTAAAAATAATCCAAAGTGCTTTTTTATTGTAAAAATAAATTATTGCTCATAAAAAAAAAATTCAGGAGGTGAATGTTTTATTATCATGGCTGACACAAGAATAATGTGCAGCACGAGAAGCTTCCTACTGTGACAGAATTCAAATGTTAACAGAAATTTAAGTACTCGTCTATAGTACAGAACAGGAGATTTTATTGCACTGCCCTAAATGATCAGGTCATTTCCCCATAGGTAAAGTGATACAAATCTGGCTGCCACTGTGTATGTTCCTCTGGTCCTGACTTTACCTCTTGCAAACATTGCCTCATGTCCCCAAGCCAAACAGAATCGACCCTCTCTACAATCAGAGAAGGCAGCATATGTTGTGGGCCCTTTGAGGCCTTTTTCTGTATTTCTCTGCTGTCCTCTCTCTGGACTAGGGTATTGTATGATTCAGGGACAGTTCTATGATGTAAATTCTTGTAAACAACCAAGGGAAGCATTCAACCAAATTATTTTTACAACCACCACAGAGATGTTGAATTTCTGTAATGTTGATCTAAGTTGCTCCTGGTCCTAACCAACCTGAAAAGATGCAAATAATCTGCCTTGCTGTGCTTCTGCTTCCAAGATTAAAATAGTCCCATTAAAATATAAATGTTATGATGGGTCCAGTGTTTTAAAGGGTCCAGTGACACCTCATATTTCCTGGAGCAGCCAGTCCTTCTGCAGTGAGAAAGGTAGGAGTCACACAGCTGCTGACAAAATGCAGTGGGAGAACTAGAGTCTATTGCCTGCTGTTTCCATTTATCTGGGGAGGCAGCAGGTCCCTTGTTTAAATCTCTGTGACTACAAATACAATGTGTAGTGCTTATTAAAAATATAACTGTCCTATATATAATAAATGCTCTGCTAATAGTGCTAGGAAAGAAAAAGGCTTTCTTCAGGATTTGTTTTTTCTTCACTTGAAATCAAATTGTAAGGTTTTGTCAGCTCCTAACAGATCTTTAACTTTCTGCTCCATCACTTAGAGACTTTTTCTTGCTGCAACTGGTTAATGGTAAACAATTATCTGTATTCCTTATCCAAGCTACCTACATGACTTTTTGACCCTCAAAGCCATCTCAGCAACCATACCATTAAATGAACATTATAAAAATAAAAATAAATGTAACAAACTGTCATGTAAACTCTCTACAGTTAATAGGAAAATCTGGATTAGCTCAGGAATTGGTATGACTTTTTATTTTAAAAAGCACTGGTCACTGAAAAATATTCAGTAGAAATCTAGAATTTCCTACTTTTATATCATCACAGAAGTGTGGCTAGTTTCTAGCCCCCATCAAGGAAGTATGATTCATCAATAAATGAAGCAGAATCACATCTTCCTTATCTGCTGTTACCCTTTAACTATTTTATGTGCCTTCAACAGTAAAGCAGCTATAATAGCAAAGTCATCTAGAATCTCTGATGCTTCAGTATATTTAATGTATAATTTAAAATATATAATAGATAAATGTCATTCCAAGTATATTGCTTAACATTTATTGAAATTGACTTTTTCTCCCCTTATTTTTAAACTCTATTACAGGGACATCCAGTTATTCAGGCAAAATTGTCTATGTGCTTGGTCACTCAAGAAACAAAATTGAGCAATATATTTTGTACACATCTCCTTTAGCTCCTTATTTTCATTAGCCATTTGTCAAGTGCTCAAAATTCAGACATTTGTGTTGTAAGAAGTTGGTAAAATTCCAAAAAGTGCCTGATGTTTGAAGTTCTCAACATACTTTGGAAATGACCCCTAAATGATCAAAGCCGTATGGATATATCTGAGAATTTTCATCCATCTAATTCTTTTTTTAGTTTTGTCACAGAGAAATTACAAAGGAACCACTTCCTCTGAGACCTGAGCATGTTTGTGTAGTCAATAAGAGTCAAACTCTGCAGTAAAAAGATTAGTCCCATAAATGTGGCAGATCACGGACATGCTCCTCTTCCTTATTTCTCATGGCTTTTCAGTTTAAATGGTTAAATTAAATATTAAAAATCTGTTTGTTCCTCTAGTGATAGGTTGCCTGCAAACTGTTGGTGGGTCGATATGGCTAAAATAGCATATGTGTGAGTGTGACAGCTATATTTATATCACCAGATGAGATTGTTGTTTGAGGCAACACCGAAACCCCTGTACAATAAGGGGTCTCCCCATGCTTCTCCAGTCCTTCCCATTTGGTGCTGCCAGCCAGGAAGGTCACAATTAGGATCTTGAGTCACAGACCAAAGCTGCCTGTGATCCTTGAGTACAGCTGTTGATTAAGGAACATGCTAAAACTGGGGGCCACTGAAAGTATTTGCTTATTTTGTCTTGATTTTATTGCTTCCTGAAAATGCAAGAAAAGTCAAAGCAGCACAACATTTCTGAAAAGGAACATCTACTAAATAATGTTCTCAGCTGGAAATCACCAAGCTTGTATTTTCAGCTGCTTAGAGATTATTCTTTTAAGTCAAAGGAGTTTTGTGGGTTGATCCAAACTATTTTCCCAGCTCTTCATTTCACAAGACAGAATCGATTTTCCTTGTTTGTTTGGAACTTGATCCAAGTTTCTGTTTAGGTCAGCAAACTGAAAAAAAAAAAAAACCAAAAAAAAACCCCAGTGATTTGCATGGTTCTGTGACCTTCTGGTAGAAAAAAATAAAAAACATCTACAAAAGAGGCATGTCTGGGTCACAAAGCTGGACTAGGATTGCCCCTACCTCTGCCTGCCAGGGTGCAGCCTGTGATGCTTGGGGTCTGTATGGATTCACATACCAGTGAGTCCGGTGCCAGGGCCCATGCCTGAGGCACAGCAGCAGGGAGTTGGGACTTGCACAGATCCAGCAATACTGACACTGATTGTCTGCACTGTACCTATTGCTGCTTTAAAAGGATTTAAATCCAGGAAATATGGTTGGAAAATTCAACTAGACCAATATACCTTGCTGTCCTGTTGACATAATTTCTTTTTCAGCAAGAGACTGATTTTAGTAATTATGATTCAAACCCCTGATGTTATTGAAAGTCTTTCTACAATTTATTTTAGATACTGGGTCGCTTGAGTTCTTTTACAGACCCACCTCTCCCTGTCTGACTGTGCTCTTCTGCCCCCAGCTCTGGGTGCTACCCTGTAAGAGGGCTGCAGCCCACGAGGTGGCAGAGCTTGCCTTGGAGAGCAGCCTTTGGTGAAAAACCTTTTTTTTTTTTTTTGCTAGCAAAGCTCCCTCCCTATGAGCTTTCTTCTATTTGCTCATTAATTGCAAATGTAGTTTCCTTTTTGCACATAAATCATAATTTCCTTAGACAAATAAAGAAAAATATTCAGCCAAATGTAGACATGGAGATCAGTTTTTATATTGATTTTGATTCAAAGGTTCTTCTGTCAACAAATATAGGATTTTTTTGTCTAAGTTCATTTACGTCAGGAGTTCCAAACTAGTTGAACAAGTTGTAATTTGTTTGACCTCACTAAAATTTAACTCAGTTTCAGAGTTTGTCTAAAAATTTAGAAATGGCAAAACCAAGTGAAAAATATTCAACCCTTCAGCTTTTAGAGTAGCAAATAATTTTTTTTAAAAAAAGCTTTGAAAACCATTCCCCAACAAGAAATAGCTGTTACTGTTTAGAAATTAGTAAATTTTCATCTGTTTATCACAAATATTTAACATGAGCCTGCTCAATATAACTTGACCAGTAAAGAAGTTCCAGCATGTGACTGCAGAACACATATTCTTTTTTCCAACTTCCAGACATGATAGGGAAAGCAAATATGATTAACCGAATTCTAAATCAGAGTCAGCGATGTTATTGCAGGAGTTAGTAGCAGTGCAATGTTCTTACTAAGTGTGCCAATCCCTATAACAAATCTGAACAGGAGAGTTATTTAAAGAGATTAAATGATGCAGAATAAAGCTTCCAAAAGCTGTAATTGAAAGTGACAGAAACATTAGCTTTGAAACAAGTAACATTTAATCACACAGATTATACAGAAACATAATTTTTGTATGTTGTTTTCTTCAATAGAATTTAATTTTAATCTGTTGAGACAGCTCATCATTTTCAGCTGCCTACTGCCAGAAGCCTGTCAGAGTATGTAAATGCACAGCTACTGTGAGGAGTGGGACCTGTTCTCTCCAACACTGGCCTCAATTTATGCATGCCTAAAATTTCAGGTGCTCCTACCTGCACCTGCGGGTTGCACCACTTCTTGCCTTTGTATGTACCATTTGAAAGGTTGAATTTCTGAACTTCTGGAGAAGCAGTGTAGCCCCAATGGAAGCATCATATTTGTGCAGTCAAAAGTAGAACATTAATAAAGGGCAAAGGCACGAAGGAAAAAAGCATGAAAAAACCTTTACACAAACACACAGAGTCCAGGAGAAGGATTCAAACCTTCTCGTAAATAACATTTGATTTTATTCTCCTGCAGGTATACAGGAAGTCCCAATGGGATCACAGCAGCTGAAAGCAGAAAAGAATTTGTGCATAGTTTGATTAGTCAGGACACAGAGTGAATCTCAGTATAGTGCTGGAGTAACAACAGCTCATCTGATGTTGCAGAACACATGGATTTACCAGTGCCCCCGCCCTGCCTGTTATGAAACCAAGCTCTGTATTTGCAGAACGTGTGAGCAGGAGCAAATGTGACCTTCAGGAAGACTGATATGAAGTGCCTTTGCTTCCTGGGAACTCAGAAGGGCAACAGACGGGAGGAACTCATGTTGACACTAACCTGCTGTTTATAGCAGCCAAAAGTACATGTGAAAGCATGTAAAAAACTCCAAGCACTTTGGATGGGTTACCATCAAATTTTTTGAGTTTATTTGCTCTTGTTATAAAACATGTTTGAAAATTAAGCCAACTGTCTAAAAGAAGTGTTTGAACAACAAGGTGCTAGGGAGGTTTATTTTTTTTCTAAAAGTGCCTTTCTTTGCTAATATGGAAGTTTAAAAAAAATAGGATTCACCTGTGTTTCCCTCTCAGCTTCTTACAAAGTCTGAATTATTTAGAGATGCCTTTTATTTTAGAGAAGGTCATATCAAAAGTTCAGCATGGCCAGATTTTGAGAAAACAAGAATTTTGTATCTAGAGCAGTTCCTTTTGGCTGATGGTGAGAATATTAAAACAGAAGCAGTTTCAGTGTGAATTGCAATCAGGGCTTAGATCCTGACCAGGGCTGGGACTGCTCTGATCTCCCTTCCTGCCCCACAGTTCAGGCTGGGGTTTGTTCTGCTCCCATGGCACAGGTCTGGCACTGATGACTGAGCACCAGGGCAGGTAAAGTTTGGATAAAGGAGCCAAAAGTCTAGAATAAACGATTAATTTATCTATATCCAAAGTAAATGATGCTATCTTCAGGGTAGGGACTGTCTTACCATGTTTGTTTGCAAATGTTTGAGCTTTTCACCCTTTGTCAGTAATAAATGATAACATCACAAGGAAGGAAAATGGACTTCAGAAAAGACTGCCGGCTTAAAAAGAGCAGCCAGAGAGATTAGGCCTACAGGCATAGCTTTAATGGTGATACTGTCACTGAGAAAGACACAAGCTCTTGCCAAAGGGCTGTTATAACACTGTGTTTGTTACAGTGTTCAGTACAGGACATGCAGTCGCCCTAGCACAGAGTAACACTTACTATATTGTGCTCAGAATGAGTAACGAATATCATGTGAGTACGGAATGTATCAGATCTTTCCAAAACTGTGTCTGGGCAGGCAAGCGGGTTTGCTGCCTCACTCAGCAGGACACTCAAGCTACTTTGTGCTGCTTTGATGGCACAATGCTGCTAGGAGGTTTTCATGACTGCCTGCTTAGAAATGCTGTTTGTATGAGGACAAAAGCCCATGATGGACAGGAAATCCAGCATGATTTGGTCCCAGTGTCCCAATGTCACACACAATCTTGATTGTCTCCGAGTCAAGAATCTGCAGGGATTTTGACAAGCTACTGCTGCCCCTTGTGCATCACATTTTTAACTGTTGGTTGTTGTCAACTGTGATCAAAAGGTCATAATTTCTGATTTCTCCCCAGCTATTGATGGTACCAATAGAGGGATTTTGCTACATTATATAATATTCATTTTAATTCAGAAGCAAAATTATTCCTTTGTGGTACTCTCTGCTTCCCTTGTTGATGTGGTCCAGGTAATAGTTGTGGATTTCTCTGGACATGACTGGTTCATCAGACACCAGAAACCACAGTGCAAATAATGGAGAATGGGAGTTTACTGTCTCATGGACTGATGGGCCTCAGGTCTGTGCCTTGCTCCTGTCTGCTCATGGCACCATTATGGGGAAAACAACAAACCTGGAGCACTCCTGAATGCCAGGTGACTGCCACTTCGTTCATGAATCGGAGTGCTGAAGACCTGTTGGTACCTAGACCAATAAATCTAAATTGGCTTCCTACCAGGGCCTCTTACAAGGCCTCTCATAACTAAGTTCTGTGATTTTGGTGTTGCAAAGACCTGGGCAGCTGTTGCAAGGTGTGCTGGTGACACTGACCAATTACATACATCTCCCAGAATTACTTTTAGGGCATGATGTAGACAAAAAGTATCTGCAGATTTTGAGGAAGATAAGTGAATTTGGAGGATAAAGAAATTGGTGACATTTTATTTATCTATGTGTGGAAAGAACAACCATTATATCCAACTTTGGATAAACATCTACTAAAGCTTCTGAACAACCAACTAGGCAAGGGGGAGTTGTCATAAAAAAATAGAGTATGTTTCTATAAAGAGTCTTATTTATCTGAGATGATAGAATAAAAGCTGATTAGAAAAGCTTAATACAGAAAAAGCTATATCAGTTTTATAGCAGAGTAGCTGCCCATAAATTCAATGGAATTTCACCAGCATTGAAAACACAATGGAAAAGAAAAGACATTCTGAATCCAAAGAGAAAACAAGATCAAGGATTACTTTGCTTATTTTGATAATAAAATAAATACTGTGAGAACATGGAACGTATTATTAGGTTAGAAAAATTAGCAATGCTATTTATACAGAAATGTCATTGATGATAAATTCACTGCTCAGTAAACTTTTCAAAGGCTAAGAGAGTGATAATTTCAACTGTTGGTTCTTCATGTTAACAAACACTGTGCTATAGAATCTGCTATAAATGTCATCCATAACAAAAAGGAAGAACAAATACTTGGCTATGAAAGGACACCTGATTTTCTGAAGTAGCATACTTCTACTGAGTTATATCTCCCTTTTAGTTTAAAATCTTTTTTGTTTATTCTTTTAGAATATTGACAAACTTTCCATTCTGCATAAACATCTAAACTTCCTTAGTAAAAAAAAAAAAAAAAAAAAAAAAGCTGCACAAAAATTAATAGTTTCCTTTTTTTCCCTGTAAAATCACTTCATAAACACTTTCAAAAGCTGTCAATCTAGCAATTTCCCCAGATGTCTTGTTATAGCTCAGTAATTAAATTGTAGTCTCTGAGCTGTCTTTTTCATAGATAAGTTTACAGGAAATGCATCTTCATCCTTGTCTAGCACAGTATAAAAATGTAAGCTGGGAATACAGTTGTATTTATTGATTTTTCAGAATTTGTAATTCCTTTCAAAAGGACTTTACTTGGCTCTTTTGAGCTTTCACAAACTGTTGAAGGCAGAAAACAATAATGGTTTGAAAAGATACTTCTAGGGAATTTTATGATCTTATAAGATTTGACACGGGATCTGCATTAGAAATGTGTTCTCCTTGGTACTCACCTACTCTTTGCAATATCTAGTTACAAATAATGGAATTGCTACATTCTTTGTTTAATAAAATGTGTCTGACTACAAGATCTCACAAATAATGTGCTGTGTTTAAAGCAATGTGTACATCACAAGCGCTAATGTGAAGTGTCTTTGCAATTCCACACCAAAAAGCCAAAGCAGTAGAGAAGATAATCACCGGAATTGATCTCTTGGGAAGTAAGCGAACTAATCCCAGCATTCTACTGGGAGATGAGCTTCTAGCTTCTTCATGTCCCTGTTTAAGGACTGATAGTAGAATCTTCCTGCCTGACCTTGGTGTCAGAGCAGTAGGCACAGCAAGGCACCTATGGCTGTTCTGTTCTTGGTGACTGCTTACCAGAGCCTGGAGCTGCATGTGGCTTTTTGTTTCCCAGCAGATGCCCCTTGCCCAAGCACAGTCTCCAGGCAGGCAAAGAAATATTCTACCAAAGCCACACCACTGGGAGTGCGCAGCAAGCCTGGCACTGAACTCCTGTGTCCTTGCAACCATACCTTCCTAGGGACTCAGTGCCAAGGCTTTGTCCACAGCAGAGATCCCAAGGCAGCCTCAGTGCCTGGCAGAGCAGTGAGCCATAGCCCACAGGCCACCCACTCTCTCCTCTGCCACTGTGGCAGCCAGGGTTGGCCTTAGGGACCCACAGCCCTACCTTTGCAGGGCAATCCAAGAGCAGGGCAATCCTACCTTGCAGGGCAAGCCTCATGGGATGGGAACTGCTCATATCACCTCAGCTGGGCTGAATTTACCCAAAGGTTTCCGGACTTGTTTTCCAGGAACTTGACATATAGCTCATAGTGTTGGATGTGGGGGCCAAGTTAAAGCTTCCCATACCCTGGACTTGTATCTCAGCCTACTGAATGTGGCAATAGGGAAGGAGAAAGTCATCCTCCTCTTCTGATGACACGATTTCACATGGAGACATTACCCAAGGCAGCAGATTTCCAAGAGGACTCCCAACCCACTGGATTAGAGATGTATCCTGACACTCATGCTCATGTTTCCATGTCTGTTTGAATGTGTCATAAAAAATCAACCAAGTACCACAAGAAGGACAAAAGCAGTTCCCACTTAAGGATAATATAGAGGCTTGTAATTGTTAGACTACCAACAAATTTAAAATTTTGGTATCATTCTCTCAGAAAGCTTATTTATTCAAGTGAATTTGTGCTGGGATTACCCAAGAGAATTTTCTCCAATCTGGAGTACATCACAGTTTCTACGGGTATGCGCCAATCCTTCCTATTGGAGATGCTTGAAGTGTCTATATAGCCAAAATAAATGGAAATAAAGAGTCTCAATTATTTTTTACCAAGTATATAGTGTCTTCCCACCCAAATAAAAACATGTTTCTGCAGCCGTGACCTCCTGAGTCATTTGGCTGAATATTCTTCATTTATGCAGCTGCATCCTTCCCTAAACGCCTCTTAATCATGCAAAAAAATTCAGTGTCTGCTTTGCATTAAAAAACTACATCCATAACAGGTCTGAAACTGCTGAACATTCAGTGCATTGCTTTTCTCTGATGCAGTGATTGCAGCACTTTTTCCAGTTTTACTAGTGATATCAGAAGGTCAAACTTTGTATCAGTATTGAGTGGGACTTGTTTTCATCCAACTATTTGCTTTTCAATATGCGTGTTTCTCAGATATAAAGATACATGCTTTTCCAGCATCACTGAGAATCTAACATGGACTGCAACACAATTTGCAACAAGATCTCCATTTACTGCTTTTTGTTGTTGCTGCAGACTATCTTAAATTATTGTGAGATTATTCAGAATGTTATGGCTTCTCAAAGTTGATTTTCTCTTAAAACATTGCAGCAATTTTGTTCCATGCTTCTTGTTTTCCATTTGATAATTCAAGGACTTGGACTGAATGAATTAATTATGAGTCATGTACATTATGAACTATTCCATGTATTAGGACCACAGCTGTTTACTGCCATTAATTATTGAGATCATTTTGGGATGAACTTTGTTATAACCTTGAAATGAGCAAGCTGATGGGGCAACCAATGTAAAGTTTTTCCATAGCTCTGGAATATCTTTCTCTAGGAAAAGCTGCAGAAGTATTTTAAAAACAATTTTAATTTCAAAATTATCTGAAGAATAAACCAGAAAATATTTTCCATCTATGGCAAGAGCTAAACTGGGTTCATCTCTATTTCAAAAATCAAAGAATTCCAAATCATTTCTTGTCCTGTTTATCAGAAAATAGAGATGGTATGAATAGCCTATTGTTAGTAACAAGCTTTGCTTCATCAAGTCAATAAATGGTTGAGTTGTTATATCATGTAGTTTCAGTTCATGAATTGTGCATCTGTTCAAGCCTCAACAGACTGAGTGTGCCTGTTTACAGGCTGCAAACTTTCTCTAGCTCACAATTTCACTTTTTAAAAAAGAAATTAAATTGCTAAAGAGAAATCAACATGAGAGTTAGGTTAATTAGGGATACTTAGCAGTCGAGTTTGTCTCAAAGCTGTGAATGGCAAGAAACCCTGCAAGCAAAACTTCCCAAACGCCCTGTTTTCTTTAATATAATAACTACCAAAGCTAACTCTTACCAGTGTATTAATTTGAATGGCACAACCAAGCAGATTTTGGGAAATTATCAGCACCTTTGATCTCCTGATCCACATATGCAAACCTCTTTGATGTCAGGTGGAAACCCAGCATGAATAAAAGACAGCCTATTTTCTGAGCAACAGAGGCTGATCTGGAAAAGGTCAGGCAGAGAAAATAGATACATACATAAGCCAGAATCATACTAAAGAAAAATGCCATCTTTCTCTAACTGGCTAAATGAACTTTTCTGAGGCTATTTGCTTTGCTTTGTTATTCTTTACTGAAAGTGAAATACAATGCATAGAGACTTGTGGGTGTAGCATTTCACTTCCTGGCTTTGACATTTCTGGTGGGTTATTACTGCTAAATATTTGTGAGTGTTCGTGACCTTCAGAGCTCAAAGAGCTGCCACCAGGAGGTAGATACACACAGAGCCACAATTAGTGCAGCATTTCAAGTACCTGTGGAAGCTCTGTTAGCTGTAACTTTAATTTCAACCACTGCCTGTGACAGTCTCTTCTCAGGAGGAGGGGGCGGTGCCTGATTGTCCGGAGCAGCAAGTGGTCAGGACTGTGGGTTTGTGAGAAGGTGGAATAGACTGTTGAACATGTGTCACTGGGGTAGTTTTGATAGTACTGCGGTGGCCCATAGTAGGGAAAACAAAAAATTGTGAAGAGGGAATAGCACCATTAGAGTATATACCTGAAGAAATAATGACCTTCATTTTATTGTGTCTCTCTTCTTGCCCTAAGCAAAGGAACATTTTCCATGGCTTATGTTTTGGGGCACAATAATTTTCAAGTGTCATCATCTAAAGAAAAAATTCTGCCAACTGATATGAACATATTTATTCACAGCATTAAGAGCTGTTTGTTGTGGATATGCTATTTTGAATCACATTTCTGAATATGTCTGCTATGGATGTGCTATTTTTAATCACATTTCTGGTCACATTATTCTAGAAGTTGTTATCTTAATTCTGAAAGGAAAAAAAAACTATCAGTCCTAAGGTGGTCAGATGACAGATGCAAACTAGCCATTCTTTTCCTTCTGCAGCTGCTTATAACACTCGCTGTGGGTCTGCCGCGTTACAAGTGCCCTTGGTCCTTCTCAGCCACAGTGCTGAGATACTGACATACGAGGTTTGGTCCTCACCATTACTATTCCTGTAGTGCTGCTCTATAATTAGAACATTTCTCATTTACACAGAGTATTGCCATGCTGTCTAGTGTCTAAAAACATCCCAGCAATGATTTCAGACTTGTGAGGGCATTTTGCAGTATAGCAGAAGGAATACCTGGTAAGATTGCTGTGATTTAGGGTGTTCCATTTAGGGTGTTCCATTTCCTTTTAGTCTTTAAAGGGATATCCTTGAAAGGCAGTTCCTTTTTTTTTAATTTTTTAAATAGTAATAACTCAATGTTTGAGATTATTCCTTTGATCATGAAATGTTATGCATACTGATGCTGTATAAGGCCTCCAGAACCATCTCAGGGAATGAATGGCAGTACAAGGCCAGTCTTGTCTTTATTTAGCATTTCTGGAAAAGTGGATGCCAGAATCTGTATTTGTACTCACGTGTGTTAGGATGAAAAGTCACCAAAGCCCAGATACACAGGGACCCCAGCATGATGACACCCAACCTGACTTTCCAATGCCACCTCATAGGCAGAAATTTGCAGTTGTGAGTTAGAAACCTTGGTTATCTTATACAGCTGAGGAAAAGAGTTAGGCACCAGACTGTGGGATGTACAACAGACGGGGCACCAAGTGAAGGGACGCTGAGAAAATGCTGAAAAAAAGAGATGAGTCTGAAGTTCCCTTGTCCCAGAGCTTCTGACAGCTGAGTGAGAGGGGTTTATAGCTCTGAAAACCTGCAGCCACTTCAGTTGCTGCTTGTGTATGAATAAATGTGTTAAAAGAAGATGCCTACAGTAATGGAGCTGTTCCTCACCTTACACATAGAGCAGATGATGGACATCATTTCACAGGGGAGTTCATCTGGATGACTTTGGAATAGCAGCAGGCACATGAACTCCTTGCTTTGTGCTGAGCTTAGTGGTGTTGGCACGGGCTGGGTGTTGTGTAACCATCCCTAATAAACAAAGGATTCTAGGCAGCCCACCAAATAGTTAGAGAATGCCTAAACACACCGTGAAACAAAGTATCTGCTGAGACACTCATCTTATCCAAGATAAGAAGGCCTCTGGGAATGCACATTAGAAGTACTTTAGGTGCCTAAATACCTTTACTGATGACAGCTTAGGTGCCTTTCAGGTATGCCTGCCACAGGCAGAATTGTTGTGACTCACTCCCTTGAATGCCGGCATCTAAATTCTGCTTGAGCTATGCCACAGGCACCTAAAGGCTTTTGGAATCTTTTCCTAACTATTTGAATTTATAAAAATATCTTGTTTCAATAATATGGCATGGATTCAAATGGTTTCCGATTTTTCTGTGTAAATGAGTAGAAGGTGATGTTTTGGATTTTTTAGATTCCTTCACTGTCCTAACATAATTACCAGAATAGGACTTAAATTAATCCAGCACTTCCAAAGTGCTTTTCATTGATTTGACCACAGCTATATGTTAAAAAAATTTAAATTTCTGGACAGTATTTCAGGACTTCTTAACTTGCTTTGCCAACTCTTCTTTTGCAAACATGTTTCTGAGGCCAGATTTTTGTTGTCCCAGAATATTGTTTCAGATAACATCTAGGTACTGTTTTGCATTTTATATATGATCTTTATACCTTATTTGCCAGACAAGCATCCTTAGCTTGTACAAACATTTTTAAATTCCCCACAGCATTTGGAAATTTAGCTATAACATGAAAGGCATCTCTGAGTGAATGTGCTGATTTCTAAAAATTAGAAAATAGCTTTCTTTTTTGTCTGAAGCAGTCTTTTCATTAAGAGCTGGAACTGTAACTCAGGACTGGCCATTTTAAAGGTCCTACTGAAGACAGAGCAAAAGACAAAGGCTGATCATCTATGCAGAGCAAGACTGTGCTGCCTAACCAGTGTTAGCACACAGAAAAATAAATCTGTTGCCATAGCCCAGAAACCCAGAAAAATAAAACTGTTGCCATAGCCTAGGATTTTGCCTAGTTTACAATTTAATAAATCTTGCATCCTGTTATGCTGTATGGGCATTTGGTTGGTGGCTGCAGCGGCAGCCAGGTGATTTATTACTGCTACTGACACATCCTTTTGGCTGGATGTATAACACTGTTTGCACTGGAAGACGTTCCCCTCCCAGACATGCACACCAGGAAATGTTAGCAGGGCTACATCTTCTCCCAGATCAAATATCAGTGGTAAGTTGTTCTACGTTTGTCTCTGTGGTCTTTCACATTGCTAAGGCAGTAAGCAATGAAGCAGGAGTGCATCCAGGTTTGCTTGGTGATGGCTGTCCCAGGGACAGAGGAGTCTTGGGGGTGGCAGGAGCCCACTGCTACCATCTTCCTCCTCCAGCTGGCATGCTGGCTTTCAGGAATCACAAGGTGGTGCTCTTGTACTTATGGCAAATTATTCGGTGGCCAACAGTTGAGGTGCCTGAGGCTCTCAACCTTCTGCTACAAAGGACAAGCTGAACTAAGCAACACTGCTGATGGTTGCACGCCTGCTTATACCAGAAGAGATTTCTGGTGAGAGCAGCATCTCCAGGGATGTGCTTCCCTGGGTAAGAAAATGTTAAATGCTGCATGCTCACAGGATCGGAATGTGTTACGATACAGTGAGATCTCTTCTTGGTGCCTCATCAAAAGGCATTCTCTTGAGTAAATGTCATAAAATCTGGGCTGAATGCTTCCTTCATGTTTGTAATTCTCCAGTGGGAAAAGAAGTAGACCCAGAAGACAGTTCCTATAGACTAAGGAGTTAGCTGTCTCTTTGCATCCTGTTTTAAAGCTGAGCTCACCACTCCTTGTCTAAATTAAATACTTCGGCCTTGTCATGTAGTGGTGTGATACATCCCATTTAAAACAGAATAAGCATCTTTTTTACCCAAGCTGGAGTCTGTATTTTACTTCATGCATTTTTCACTTATCCATTGTCTTTTCTCCAAGGACTTCTTGGCTATAAGGATGACACATTAAAGAATTTGTCAAATATCTCAAAGGTCCTTTACTACTGTATATATAGACCTAGTACCAGGACTCTAGAAATCATGGCAAGGTATTATCTCAGAGAGCAAGAGAGGGATTAAACATGGACGTGGCTCTGGGACTGTGTTTAAAGATGATCTCCTTTTTCTACAAATCTAGCAGATGGATCATATTATAATGAGTTGGTAGGAGGCTATTTCAGGAGACTGGAGGATGCAGCAACCTTGTCGTTAAGAAGAACAATTGGATTACAGAGCAGGCTGCTGTGATTGCTGCTCACTGTGTACCTGAGTGAGAACTGAACATCTCTCACTCCACATTTCTCTGTGCACCCCGTCTTTGTACATCCTCCTTACTACAAGTTACAGGCTGTGTCTGACAGGTATTATTCTATACAAGAGAAAACACATTGCTGAGAGCTCTGAACTGTACTGTAATAAGGCCACTGGGCTTCAGTTTCAATTTACATACTGGAATATAGAAACCCCATGCTTGTTACTTCTGGTTTTCTTTGAAAATTTTCTCTCCTTTCCAGGTTGAGTGATCTTCTTACTACTCTGTATTTTATAACAAATTCTGTGTGCCCAACTTTTAGATATTTCTTGAGTATTTCAGTATCACTTTGCTGAAGTGAGGCACATGCTAAAATGCTGTTGTCACCACTGCATGCACCAGTAATTCATATGCATGGAAAGTAAAAACAGTACTACTTGCAGAAGTTCAGTACAAAGTCTTCTACAGCTAAAATTTTCTGCAGAAGCCATTAGTGACAACTTTGCTGCAAAGAAATACAGAGAGAGATTGAGCTTGCTGCAGCATTCTGGAAAATAGAAAGGGATATATTAAGAACAAGGCAGCTTTTCTCTCTCTCACCCAATAGAATTTCTTATTCTTATGACCACCGCAGTCTGATTTTAACATCAATGTGACACCATTTGCCATCTTCTCTTGAAATGTTCTCTCTAGCTAAAGGAAAAATTGCTTGTATTTTCTGTGATCTTATGTGAGGACACTGGAAAGAGCTGTGAACAATATGTTCCCTGCTTGCTAGGACAGACAACATTAATGACAAGGTCAATTCTATTTTACAATCTATTGGATTCCATAAATGCTACTATACTGACTAAAGCAGCCTGCAGTCATAATACTGAAAATAGAGTTGAAAAAAAATTTGAGTGTATGTTGGCAATGAAGTGGTTCAATGCGATTGTAAAGTTCAAATAATGTATCAGGAATTTTAATGCATCCTGCCACACTTCAGGATAGGGTTATAATTCATTAAAAAAAGGCTACAGCATTAAGCATACAAACATGCACAAGAACACTCAAATGACCTGAGTGTACCTCCAGCAGATTTGCAGATGGTACCAAGCTGAGCAGTACAATTGACACACCTGGAATGCTATCCAGAGGGACCCATGGGAAGTAGCCCATGGGAACCTTGTGAGGCTCAAGAAGACCAAGTGCAAAGTGCTGCACCTGTGTTGGGGCAACCACTGTTACAGGGGGATGAACAGATGCAGAGCAGCCCTGCCAAGAAGGACTTGGGGGTGCTGATAGGTGAGGGGCGGGACATGAGCCAGCAAAGTGTGGGATTGCTTCCCAGAATACCAGTCGTGTCCTGGGCTGCACCAAAAGAAGCATGGCCAGCAGGGTGAGGGAGGGGATTCTGCCCCTCTACTCCACTTTGCAGTACTGCATCCAGATCTGGGGTCCCCACCTCAGGAAGGACTGACCTGTTGGAGCAAGCCAGAGGAGGCCACCAAGATAATTAGAGAAGTGGAACACCTCTCCTGTGAGGAAAGGCTGAGAGAATTTGGATTGTTCAGCCTGGAAAAGAGAAGGCTTTGGAGTGGCTTAGTTGTGATCTTCAAGCATCTGAAGGAAGTTCACAAGAAAGATGGAAATAAATTTCTTACAGAATGATGCAGAATGGCTTCAAACTGCAAGAGAGTAGGTTTAGATTAGATTGTAGGAAGAAATTCTTCATTGTGAGGGCGGTGAGACTCTGGAACAGGCTGCCCAGAGAAGTTGTGGATGCAGTATTCAAGGCCATCTTAAATGGGGCTTTGAGCAAACTGGTCTAATGACTCTGCCTGTGTCAGGGAGGGTGGAACTACAAGATCTTTAAGGCCCTTTCCAACCCAATCACAGAATCACAGAATCACAGAATAATGAGGTTGGAAGAGACCTCTAAGATCATCAAGTCCAACCGATGCTCTAACACCTCAACTAGACTATAGCACCAAGTGCCATGTCCAGTTTTTTTTAAACACATCCAGAGATGGTGATTCTACCACCTTCCTGGGAAGACAATTCCAGTACTTATTATTCTTTCGGTGAAAAATTTCTTCCTAATATCTAACCTATACCTTCCCTGATGTAGCTTGAGACTGTGTCCTCTTGTTCTGTCAGTTGCTGCCCGGTGGAAGAGACCAACCCCCACCTGTCTACAGCCTCCCTTCAGGAAGTTGTAGAGAGCAATAAGGCCACCTCTAAGTTTCCTCTTCTCCAGGCTAAACAACCCCAGCTCCTTCAAATGTTCCTCATAGGGCTTGTGTTCCAAGCCCCTTACCAACCTTGTTGCCCTCTGGACGCACTCAAGCATCTCAATGTCCTTCCTAAACTGAGGGGCCCAGAACTGGACACACCAAGGCATTCTTTGAGTCTTTGATTCTATGACCTTGACTGTCTCTGAATGTGTAATATGAACAAAACCTACCTCATGTACTTTCTTCTCTGTGTACTTTCTTCTGTTTCTCTTCTTGAAAGCAAATCCTTAGGATTCCTGGAAATATTCAAGGCCAGGCTGGATCAAGCTCTGAGCAACCTGATCTAGCTGAAGATGTCCCTGGTCATTGCAGGGTGGTTGGACTAGATGACCTTTAAAGGTCCATTCCAACCTGAACTATTCTGTTTCTAAGATAAAATATCTCAGTTTTGCTACTTTTACAGAGGCATGAAGCCTCCATAATTCTAGTTGAGGTCTGTGGTTAGCACTACAGGTGCTAAATACTGACAATTGTCTCTGAAATGACTAACACAAAACTTCACAATACACTAGTTGGAGGTGAAGTAAAAAAGCTGGTACTCAACTCCTGTGCTTCAGTTCAACATGATCTTGAGAACCTTGAGAACCTTGAGAGGTCATTCCACTTTCCCTTCAGCAAGGAAAAGGGAAAGCCCTGTGTGTGTGGCAAAATAACCCCTGCACCAGAAGAGACTGGAAACAACTGGCTGAGTCAGCCTGGCCCTGTTGACTGAAAAGAACTTAAGGACACAGGTGCTAGGTTAAATATGATCCAGCCTAAGCTTCCATCCCAGAGGAAGAAGACTGCTTCCTCAGCTCCATTGCTGGGACCAAAGCCAGGACTGTTACTATCCCTTCTGCTTGGCACCGGCCTATCTGGAACAGTGTCCAGCCCATTACGTGAAGGAGATGCTGAGGTGTCTAGGGTGAAAAGGACACCAGGAGGTAATGAAATAGCAGCCCACAGCTATGCCAATGGGTATTAAAAATACTACAGAATCAAGGATATCTTGGAAGTGGAAGATGCCCAGTTGCAGAAGAGGCAATGGCCACAAACTGTGTTCTGAGAGGTTCAGGATAGAGTTTGGGAAACAGTTTGAGAGCCTAATGAGAGTGGTCGTGGAATTTTTATCCTTGGAATGGGTCCTGAAAACTCAATTAGAAAAAGCATGGCTGACCTGAACAAGTGCTGGCAATAGAGCTGCAGGGTGAACCCCAGAGGTCCCTCACAACAGCATTTCTGTGAGCTTATGATATGTTCCTGAGAATGCTTCTATGGAAAAAAAAATAGAATTATTATTCGTGCTGGAGTCATGTGGGATGTTGGGACAGTACATTTTCCATGCACGTTGCAAGCATGCACAAGCCTGAAATGTGCCATCGCCAAGATGCATCCACTTGCCAAAAAGAGAAAAGCATGCCACAATTTTGTGCCAAAAGCAGAAAGCCATACAATCTTGGCAAGCATAATGCATGAACCTATGGCTGGCATGCTCCAAGGCATCCACTTTCTCTTCTATTGCTTGGATCAAAGGCAGAAGTAGTTCAGCTTTGCCCAGAGCATGGCAAGGACACGTGTTTCTCACAATATGCACACTGGTGGTGAGACTGAGCCTGATCTGACACATTCAGTGTTTTTAATATACTCGTAGAACAAGGAGATCTTAATGCTACACACAGATTCAAGAATTCTGAATTCTGTTTGACTCTGACAGCATTAGAAGTTCATCTCTAAGAACAAAGATATGTGGCTGGAGGCTTTGCTTCTCAGGGAGTACACAGGCTGCAACCCAGGACTCAGTGATGAAACTCCATACCACAGCTCTACTCTTACTCTGGGATTTCAAGAAACCTGAGCACCAAGCCAAAAGTCTATCACTGGGAAAGTTTAGGTGGGGGGTTGAAGAGTCAGAGCTGTTCTGTTGTGCTGGAACTGGTGTGTGGAGGCATGACAGGGAACTGTCTCACTTGCTGTGAATCATTTGCTTTAAGACAGAGATGATCAAGGAGGAGATGAATGGAAACACAACTTCATAAACCAAATTGGTTCAAGTGATTTCTTTAAATACAATTAATTTCCAGAATGCTTATGCTAGATAAATAAGCTGGTGTTCTAAGAAGCAAGAACACTACATTAAATGGGATAATGAATAATAGTATATCATAGCATATAAAGAACAATGGTATGAACCCTCCAGAGGTGCTGAAATATGTGCCCCACACAGGTTGGGGCCCTGTTTTGGTAGATCTCATGCCAGTCATTTTCTCTCACCTCTGCTTTCAATATAACTATTGTAATTAGACTGGGAAGAAACAGGGTATCTTTCTCTTGTGAATCTTCTCCCACTTCCATTTCTGAGAGCTTTACCCTGTGTAAAAATTATCTGAGAATGAAAGGGCTGTCCTTCTTGTTCATAGTTGCACATGATGATCTCTTAGACATTGTATGAATTCTTACTGCTATAGACACCAGTCTCAAATAAGCCAGAATGTAGATAGCTGCTTTAGTGCATCAGAAGGGCACAGCCATCAAAAACAGTGCAAGAAATAAACACAAAAGAGTGCTGCTGCCTGCAGTTTTATAATTACAGAAAGATCTTATCACCAGCAATGGAGCGTTGGTCACAATTGGAGGGAAGTTGTTTCAATTTTGTATTTCTTTGCAGAGTTCATTGAGAGTTTTCAATACTTCAGTATTCCTTTCTAAAACTTTTGCCAGTGCTTTGCAAGACTGGTCAAAGCTGATGGTGCCAGCCTCTGAGGGCCAACATTTCTGTATGCGCAGTGTGGAAGGCTTTTAGACATGTCTGTGAAGTACCTTGTGAACTTGGTGTTCAGAAATGGGATAGTGCTGCAGCCAGCTGACAGGGTGGGGGTGGATAAACAGGGACATTTAGAAGGTAGAGTTTTCTGCTTGCATTTAAAAGGCAACACTTGGTCTTTGAGGGCCACAGTTACTCCAGAGCGGGACAGTAAGTTGCACATAGCAGGTTTCCCTCCCCTGGGAGTTTGTATCCCTTGTTCTGAAACTATGCCCAGGGAAACCTCTGAATAGTTTTTTTCTAACATTTGCTTGAGAAAGGAGATATACATCATTTGATAGGATTTTATTTTTATACTCTACATATTGATTTGTTCCTGCCTACCTCTTGCATATCTTCTCCTTTGGGCCCACACACTATAATATATCTTCACCTCCAGCTCCCCATGGGATATTCGAGTCATGTTCAGTCCCTCTATCACCTCCACAGTTCCTTCCCTCCCACTATAACCTCTGGAGTGCAGCCAGTTTAAGTTCATACTCTATAATTGACTGGAGGCAGCTTCAGTGAAAGGGTTTAGATAATAATTGGTTTATTTCTGAGAAATGGAAACTGAAAAATGTATGGGTAACAGGGCAGAAATGTATTCTGACAAGTACATTTCATTAGACTAATTAATACAGCTTATAAGCATTCAAACCCTTTCTGACCAAAATGCCCTTAACTTCTATGTCAGGACAATAAACCTCAGCAGTCTGAGTTATCTGAGTTTTATAGAAATTGAATTCCAACTGTGCAGTGTTTGCCAGTGCAGTGATAATGTCCAAAGCTTCCTCTTGTTAAGTCTCCTATGCTTTGTCATTGAGTGAGCTGCATCAGGGGACTTCCAGGGGACTTCTTGTGTGACCTAATCAGTGTCCAGCCTGAGTGATGGGATGATGGCAGGAGCCAGCATTCCTGTGAGATGAGGTGATGTTGTCACCAAGTGGAAATCTCAAACTGAATTGCTATGAAGCATTTTATGTCACTCCAGCAAATTCAGAAGAATTTTTTTTTGTATTTTGGGCATGCCAGAACACTTCATTTCAATATAATTTAGTATGAAACTCAATGTAGACATCTTCCCTAAGAATATAAAAAAAAAAAAAAAATGCTGTCTTTTGATATGAATAATGAAAAATTCAAGTCCTGTAATTCTGACTTGCAATGAGAACAAACAGTATAATGTCAAAATATCCCACTGAATTTTTTGGTTTTTTTCATTCTCAGTTGTACTTTTAGGGAATTTGGTGGGATGACCTGTCTCTATACTAATTTTTTTTGTAATATCTGTGCACCCTGAGACTATGGGTGCAAATTTAAAACAGACCTTTCTATCCCAAAGTAAAACTGGCATGTAGCCTTTTGATTCAGTTACCAGATGGTGTATGGTATTTATGAGAACAGTTGTTAAATACTTTATAGTGTGACTCACCACACTGATAGCTGCATATTAATGAAAAGTGGACGCTGCTATTGCAGTTACAAGTGCTCTATTGTTGAGGGGAGCTGGTTGAGCTGATTCATAGAGACAGTTTCCCTCAGAAGTTCAGTCTAGAATATTTGGATTCATCCTCAAAGTGCTGGTTTTATGAAGCTGAAAACTGCTAACTTTACTGGAAAAAAAGTCTTTTAAACCAGAATTTTGACCTTACTTTCTGAGAGGGAAATGTGGTTCAGCAGTTAATTATATTAATTTTTTTAAATTAATTTCTGACCTGGGTGATATTTTTAGCTGCTAACTAAAATTATCTAGGGAAAAATGAAACATATTTGCTACACTGATATCATTATATGACATATTAGCTGTTAATCAGACCAGCTGGAAGGCGTTCTTCCCTTTTCTTGGTGTAAGTTACGAAGAATTTTAGATAGGAATTTGTTTTTCCCCATTTTCACACTCTTAAGAAATCATTCTAGGGCAACATGATAGGATTTAATTCAATTCAGGTATTATTTTAAAATCCTTGCTATGAGATTTTTGATAAAACATTGCGTATCAGTTATTTCGAGAACTGAAAAAAATACTGACAGCATGCCACACATTTCATGAAATTAAAAGGACCATAAAACAGGCCTAAACCACACGACTATGAAAACTATTGCAAAGACAAGTAGATATCTTTGTTAAACACTCATTTAGTTGCCCTTTTTCTTGTCAGTTTTTACGTTGCTTTTGTTTGCTTTTGAGTTGATTTACTAATCAGCCTTAATGGAAACACTGCAGCTGAAGTGGCATCTGTAGCCCTGCTACAGCTTGCTGTAGCTTGTGTGAATAAAAATAAGCCCAAATATACCTGAACTAAAATTACAGACCTTGTTCTCTCTGGTAGCTGCATTGCAGACAGCGTCCATTTCTTCCAATGGAAAAAGGAATAGCCCCTGGTGTAGAGAGTTATACAAAAGGTGCATGATTTAACTTTTTTCCCAGGATCTGTAAGGAGTCAAAATTCCTTGAATTACTTAAAATACACCGGATGGAGGGCAGCCCTGAATTGTCCTCTGATTCTTCATCATCTATGCAGAATTTCACTTATCTAAAGTTACAGTCTGGATTTAAGAGCATCCAGAAAAAGAGAGTGGTTGGAAAACAGCAGTCTGGTGCAATGCCAGAGGCTCACAACAAATCCATGAGAATTTTACCATTCCCCTGCTGCTCCCATGAATAATCAAACCTTACTTAAACTCTCTGGAGATTATTTTTTCTCCCAATAAATCTTAGTAAGTATAGTGAGATTCCATTGAGATCCTTAGCAGACTAAAGTACAACTTGTGCCAAAGGCAACCAGGCAGCGTCTGGTGGCAAAGGTTGGAGAGTCTTGTTCTACTCACACCGTGTTGCAACAGATTTCTCTTTGCACTTTGGCCTTGGGGTAATGCAGGGGAGATACAGAGACAGAGACAGGTACCAGTGTGACCTTCTCAGTGACCGCTGACCCAGCAGCCACCTGTGACTGGTATTTCAGGCAGGGCTGAAGCTCCTCCTGGGTTCTGCATTTTAGCTGCAGAAAACCCCACCTTTCTGGAAATGGTGTAGGTTGGATTCCTAGGTATCACTGAAGGTCTCATCCTGAGACTGCAGTCACACAGCTGTTTGCCCACAGATGCATCTGCCTGTCCAGGGGGCTTCAGGCAAGTCAATGAATTTACCCAGGACAGTGAATTATGTATTTGTGCGTCTGACAAAAGGGGGTGAGAAGGTTTGCAGCATAAAATGCTAGTGATCCAAACAAATGTGGCAAATAAGAGGGAACAAGTATGAAGTTTAGAACTGGCCATCTCAAATGCAAGTTTTCCTGAAACTCTCCTTAATATGTGTTTAATTTCATCCAGCTATTGCCCTTCTTTAAAGAAAAGAGAATTAAACTTCCCTCCACTGTCTTTTAAAACCAAACAAAGTCGGCAAACTCTACAGGAAAGAGCATCAAAAAATAGGGGGTCTGGAGGAACTGACTCATGAGGGAAAAAATATACACAGACCTTGGTGAAGTGGTGGCTCAGAGCAATGTAATAAGCCAACAAATATTTGCAAGCTGTAAATACCAAGGATAGAAATTTGGTAGGACACAGTCAGACATAATCAGGAAAAAAAAAAAAAACATGCTGGGAGTGAAGGAAAAGGACAGTTCAGTGAGACGCGATATAGCTGGGAATTAATAGATGGTACACCTGTCCTGCAGGAAAGAAAGCGCTGATAAGTAAATAGGCTGAGAGAGATGTCAGGACTGTCCATCTCTCACTGCTGTGGTAAGGTGACTTATTAAATCTCAGCCATGTATACATGCTTATACACATATATATGTGTATACAGGCTTCAAAACCTGGCTTGTCTGCACATTAAGCACCATCTATCAGGCTGAGTTTGCCAGGCCCAATGCAAATTTGGGCCACCTGTGCCATCCCCTCTGCAGCCACAGCAGGTACCCACAGGCAGAGGGCTCAGGCAGCTCTCCCATGTGCCAGTGCAGATTCACGGTGCCACTTGTCACTGCAATTTGGGCATGGGTCTGGGTGTGGCAAAACTGTCTCTCTGGGAGGTTTGACCTCGTGTAGGACCAAAAATTGAGAAGTGAAGCAAGACCCTTTGAAAGCTTGTGGGAACCCAGTGAGCCTCTGAACAGCCTCTGCCCTGGCTGTACAGGAAGATTTCTGCTCAGGTTCCCATGCATCACCCCAGCAAGGTCTCAGACACAGTGGAAATACCCGTTTCACAAGACTCAACATTTTTTCCTCCACCTCTCCCTCCGAAGTGCTGCCAGGCAGTGCATCTTCTTCAGCAGCAAAAGAGGCTGAAGGTTTGTCCCAGCCCCAGGTAGAGTCAGGCAGGCTGACCCAATTCTACTCCTCTGCAGAATCACCCCTGGGTGCAGAACCAGGATCAGGATCAGGCAGGAAAACCTCTGGCCTGCCTTGCCCCAGCTGCTCCCAGCTCGGAAACCTCTGAACAAAATGTTCCTGGCTGGGAACTGGAAAGGAGTTTGCTCCTTGTTGCAGATTTGCAAAAGACCTTCCGCACGCCAAAGACGGTCCCTCCTGGCTCCTCCCCGCCCCACCGGCGGCCGATGAAAGCAAGCACTTCCACCAAGGTTCTTGGCTCTTGCTAACGGAGAGTTATTTCCTGCTTGGGGTGTGCTGGCCTTAGCCTCTGGAAATGGGAAATTCCACCCTGAATCCGGCGGGAACTTATTTCACTGACTGAAGTCCGTCCTGTCTCAGTGACATTCTGTGGGAATTTTTCCTCTGAGAAACCAGTGGCTTCTGAGGGTGGAAAACAGAGCTTTGTCTAGGTTTTTAACAAGCCTGGTTAATCCACCATTGGAAAACATTGCAAAATGACCCTTTAGTGAATTACTAATCTACTAAACTAGAAATTAGAAGCAAAATTAATGTAATTAAACCAGCAAGTTATTCAGACTAGAGACAGCAGTATTTATTACAGCCAGTCCTCTCTAACCTGCACCCTGGATGCAAAAGTCAGGTTATCTGATCAAGTAAAGCTTCTACTCGGAGTTAATAAAGCCAGCACTGAGGTTATGAGAGGTGCGAGGAGGGGAAGGCCTTTAGGTCTCTTACTTCAGCTGGAAAAGGCACGGCTTTTGCACTGTGTGTTTACTGGTTTCCCTTCCCATCATGTTGTGACTTGCCCTTCCAGGAGTGAAAACAGACCTACAAATGTTAGTTCATCACGCTCACCTATGTCTGGTCTGAGTTTTGGCTTCGAGCGCTGCGTTCCGGCTGCGCTCCCAAGCCGCGTTAGCAGACACCAGGCACGCACTCCCCTCAGCCCGCTTCTGGGCGAGGGCTGAGCACGCAGGGACCAGGGAGGCGGGGGGTCTGTGTCCCTAAATACCATTTCTAAGCGGTGTACATTTTAGTGTCATCAGGTTAAACAGATGCAAGAAGAAAATGACCTCTCTGGCTGACAGGCACAGAGCAGAGCTGTGTGGGGAGCTTGCACGGAACAACCGGGCGGCTGTGGCAGAGGCAGGAGGAGCGGGGAGCCTGTGGGCAGACAGCCCTGCGGCGTCAGGAAAGGGAGGAAATCCCAGGTGAGGCTGACCCGAAGGGTTAGGAGCACTACCAGCCCCCCTGATATGAGGGGCTTTCAATGCCCAGGACTTTTCCACAGGCATGGTTTTCCAGGGATAAGATTTGGACTATAAAACTCTAAATGGGGTTAGAATAGCAACTAAGAGAAAAAGTGAAGAGGCATTAAATATAATGGCAAATGAGATTATTTTTATTAAAACATTAAAGAATAATGCCGGAAGGGGCAAGGCACAACGCCTGGCCTCAGGCTCTGCTGTCCCTGTGGCTGGTGCAGCAGGAGCAGCGGCACTGAGGTGCTCTGTGTGAAAGCCTCCCGCGGCTGGGCAGGGCTGGGCTGGGGACACCCGGGCACCGCCGGGGGCCGTGGCACCTCCAGCGTGGTGTTTCGGTGTCACCCGAGCTCATCTGGCAGCCGTGTCCCGCAGAGCAGATGCTGCCCGTGGCCGTGACCGGCGTGCAGGCAAGCAGCATTCCACATGTGCTCCCGGGTCTCCCGATTGGTGTGCTCCGCTGAAGGGGCTGGTCCTTGAAGTCAGCTCCTGTGCCTGTCACAAATGATATTTTTATGCAAGGAAACAAAACCAGGATATCTGATGGACTGTGTTATCTTTACAGACAGCTTGGAGCTACAGATGCAAGGCAAGAAGTTTTATGCTTGAACTTTGAAACTGTGAGTGGAATTTAAAAGCAGTTTTAAATGCCTACTTTTCAAAAATTTTTAAATTTTATTTTGTGTGTGCATGTATGTGTGTGTGTGCAACTTTGCATGAAGTATATATATCTGCATAACTTCATTATCAAGCAAGCTGTTGTGAATTCTCCTAAGATGAAATAATGCTTTGGAAAACTTTGCAAAGTGTTAGCTGCACTTACAGCTGGATTAATGTGTGCACACTGAGGAAGAGAAGGATGTTCTTTTCAAGTGAGTGCAATTAGTCTAGTTTGAAATTATTTCAAATCATCTTTCCCACTGGAAAATCTGTTTGAGCAGGATGAGTTGTACTGAGGGAGAATCTCCTGGGAGTTATCAGTAAATGTCAGGCTGGTGTGTGTGTCTTTGTTACAGGCACATTTGATGTTTACTTGTGTATGGAGAGGGATTAGATAAAAACCTGCTGTTACCATTGTGTGGCACTGCACTTGGTGGATAAAAAATCTGTTGGTACCAGGTGTTAGAAAGTTGGCCAATTAATGATGATTGCAGGAAATTAGTTTAAGAGAATACTGTCCATTATTATGCAGATTTACAGAACTAATTCTAACAGATACATTGCACTAGCACAGGAGGATCATTTCTGCAGCTGAAACATTAATAACTTGCTCTTTCTTGCATAGGAAAAATGAAATTAATTTCTGTGGGAGAGCTCTAGGGATTGATACCCAGATCAGATGTCCAAACCTGAGCAGGCAGTTTGGCACTCCAGGCTTGTGATATTTTCACTTCCTTATGGGAATTGTCCATGATGGTCTAACAAGACCCCTGTCATCCTAGGGTGTTATTTTTTATACAATCTTGTGTGAAAAGAGCTACATGCTACAACTTTTCTTGATTCACTTCGATATTAGTGCAAGCTGAGATATATGCTCTAAAAAATTAATTTTTTAAGTTGTCTTAAATCCTATCTGGATTGTTCCACAGATCTTTCTAGCTACCCAAAACAAACCAACACATTTCTCAATTTAACATACATTTTCCTTAGTAAGCAGGCATCTTGCTCTTCTCTTCTTCATGTTTCTCTTTCTTGGCAAGGGTGTTGTATCAGTTTATAAATTTATATTCTGGTGAGTCCAGGTGAAATCCAAAGGTTAAGTGAAAATTGTGGGTAAGTGGCATGCTACTGCTAAGTAGGTATAGTACAGCTAGCAATATCCATCCCTGGTGGGTCCATCACCACTCATTCTCCTTCTGGGCGCCTCCAGATCATGCAGCAACACAAACAGCATCCAGATGAGGTGTGGACATACAAGTGCATTTCTGCTGCATTAGTCAGAGCACATAACATGGGATGATAGCAACTTAGTACAACAGGTGGTGAGGCAATTCAGTCATTGCCTGATAAAAAGTAAATGTCAGTATTTCTTTAACAAATGAACTGCTGGAGTAAACCTGTAACTTTTTGCTACTCTTATATCATTGGTTGCAGAGTTTTTGTTACACCACTGGCTTCTCTAAAGTCAGATATACTGTATCATCAAGCCCTGCCGAGAATTAATCTGAATTTATTGGAAATAATACAGTGATGGTAAATTTCCCTTACCTTGATTCCTTGTCTCTGCCTTTCGTTGGTCACTACAGCAGGGACAACCTGGGTTTACCCAGCAGAGCAAAACAGCGTTTTTCCCAAAATTTAATTTGGCACCAACAGAAAAGTGGTCCCACAGAGAAAATCATGAAACTCAATATATTTTGGCCAGAGAGGCCTTCTTAATTGATGTAGAGGAAATCCTAAATGAAGAGTCCTGCTCGTAGATGTATAATGAATTAGTGTTCTGTATTGAACAAACTGCAGTATTTTTATTTCAATAATGCTAAAATCAATACATTTTCTTTTTACTTTCTAAACAGCAAATGAGGCTTAAAAGAAAATCTAGGCATATATAGAAATGCATTTCAGCCAATTGTCCTTTCAATGCTGATAAAGTCCTTAAACTAAAGGGCCTCTATAATCCTTATAATATAAAATATTTCCTCTTCATGTCACATTGTTTGGTTCTTCTTGTTCCCTTAATTTGGCAGTATTTTCTCTATTAGATATTGCTGCCTAGATAGAATGGGCCAGATTCTCAGCTAGCAAGCATGAATAGAGAATAACTTCATTGAAGTCAATGACATGACCCTGGATTCATTCCAGTGTGACCAGAGTTGGAATGTGGTTCAATACAGGCAGCTGCCATCCCTGCCAGGCTGGCCAAGGAGATGAACAAAGTGTTACTGCAGTTGTGCATGGTTCTAGCAGAAGGATGGTCCTGCCAGCTCTCAGTTGTGCTCTCACCTCCAGCTTCTTCCAACAGCAAAGATTAAACAGAGCAATCTCACTGTTATTCCACGAACTTCAGCTTTGTGTCTCCAGTCTATGCAAGGTTGAAGCTAAATCCAGCTATGTGTCTTCATACCTTGCCTAACCTTTGACATCTATCTCAAGAAAGGAAATGTATGTGTTACTCTTTATTTTCTTTCCTCCTGCTCAGAAAGATTTTAGGTTTCCCTTGATAATTTTTATGTTTGTGGTGTTCTGTAGTGGTGATGTTATCTTAGGAAGCTTGGCTTCTCACTGTGAAAGTGCGGCTCCCTGTGATACTCCTGGAGGCTGCTTCCCCATTCCTGGAGAAAGTTCTGGTTTCCGTCTCTGTTGTGTGATGATAACCACACTGTTCCCATGGCCACCTACCCAGCAAAATAACTCCCAGGTCTTTGTCATGGAGAGACTAATGGGGTTATTTTGTATTATAGGTGGGGCTTCCTTGCAACCGTTTTGATTTCCCTGTTCTGCACGCTAGGGCAGTCCAGAGCTCCTGCACTACAGAGAGGAGAGATTTTGTGTGGCTCTCTGCAGGCTCTGTCCTATCTCCTGAGATCCATCCCAGAGGCATTAGCATGCCTTGTTTCAAATGGGAGAGCCAGCTCTGACTGATATTGCTGGTCAGAAACATCCAGTTTATACCTCTCTTGCTGCAGCTAAAGAACTGAATTTTTACCAATAGCAATTCATCTCAGCTAGTTAGAAATGCCAAAGCTATGAAAAGGTCTAAAGGAGAGAGATGCCTCTGGGGTGAGGCTGGTTTCCTAGCTACTCCAAAGGGCAAACAAGAACATGGTATGTTCAGATTTTAAAGAGTTCATTACAAATGCTACCTGCTGTGAGAACTTCTAGGAACACACAAGTCTCTAAACATTCAGTATCACCAAGAAATAAACACACCAGTGAAGCCAACGGGCCTGTTCTTCTCTGGAGTTTCCCAAGTCCCTAGAATGAAGTGTGTTCATATCTACCACTGAAGTGGGTATTAGATGAAGCTAAGACTCAGCTGAACTGTAGCTAAAATAGTTTCTTTTGAAGTACTTTTTATCATTACATATCAGATATTTTTGTGCTATGTGGCCACATTCTCGACAACAACACTCTATTAATAAAAGAAACTTACTAAATTCTATCTGTATGGGCACAAGGTTTACCTTACAGAATACTCATATGATATATGCAGCCTAATTACAAAATTTTTATAACTTTTTTTAAGTTATCAAAACTTTAAAGTTTTATAAAACCTTACCTTTTATAACTATTTAGTATTCTGTAGCTTTTTTTTTTTTTTTTTACTGATAATAGGTATGTATCACAGGCTGTTATTTTGGAACAAATAGTTCCACTAGGAAACTAGAAAAATGTGCCTGATTTTTTTTCTTTTAATTAATATTCTGCTTCCACATGTGTATTTGTGAGATGAGGATATTTGTTGTGCATAGTCAATAGGGATTATGAAAATGATCAAGCAGGTGAAGAGAAGCTGAGCACATGCAAAAGAGTCCACAAAGTCAAGGAGGTCTGTGGACCTAAAAGATAACACCTTGGTCACAACACTGCTAATATCTCTGTTTTTTCAGGACTGAGAAGTATCACACTATACTCTCACAAAAGCTTTGCAAAACTGGGGCCTTTGAGTCACCTGAGAGAAGCTGTCCAGAAGCAATGTGTGAAAGGAAGGGAGTTAAGGGCAAAGGAAAGTGCTGTAAAAACAGACTGGTGCTAATACAACACAAATGCTCCTTGAAGCTGAAAATGAGAAAGCACAAAAGCTGTCAAGGGGAAAGATGAAGGTATGAGTAAGAATCATGTACCTCTGATGTTTTTTGCCCTTTGTACTATGTGTCTCATGCCTTAGGGTAAATGAATAATACTCTGTTTTGAAGACAAATTAAGTTACTTTAATTAATGCATTATGCATTGTTTTGAAGACAAATTAAATTACCTTAATTAAATTGCTGGGTTTATGTTCTCAGAAAAAAAAAACCAAACAAAAACAACTGTATTCATATGTCAAAGGTAGGGGCAGCTTTTGGAATCATACATGTAAAAGGAATGTGCAGGGCTGGAGAGAGGTGCACCACTGAGCAATCCAGACCACAAGATCTCTGGGTCTATCCAGAAAAATTAGAGGGATCCCAAACACTGCTGATCCCAAAACCTTTACAGCCACAACTGGCTTTTTCAACATTCAAACCCCAGATGCTTAAGTGCCACTGCATTATGTCCTGAAATTACAGGAGTCTGAGTGGCATATCTAGGCATCATAAAAAACCCACCTTTTTCAATAATTTTCTTATAATATAGAACCAGAAATTGATGTGGTTTCTTTCTGTTCCTCTGTGAATAAAGAGCTAAGAGCTCTTTCCCTGGCATGTTATTGTAGTGACACAAATAGGTAAACTAAGTATATTTTAAAGAGGGGGCATTTAAAGACTGGTGGTGAAAAAACAAGTGGGACTGACTCTATTATTTTGGAATTTAGCCAAAGAAAAAAAAAAGGAAAGTAATTTTGGATATTGTCTGTCATTGTCTCAAGCTGAAACTTTGAAAATTGCAGTCTGTATCTTTATACTCTGGTATATATCTTTACACTCTTATATTCTTATGCTATGCATATGTTTATGTCTTCATACCTGTCTTTATTATTCTGCAGAATTTAGCCCCACCTGATTCTAATTCTTGGAAACAAATGTGGATTTATCTTTTGTGCAAGGAAGGACCATAGCCTTGATGTAAACTAAGAACAAGTGTCTCAGAAGAAAATCCAGGCAACTGAAATGGAAAATAATTAAAGGCAACATAAACACTCATGATTTTTAAGCACTTTCTAAAGTTTTTATGGATGACTGGAGCAGAGTCTAGTTTTGGGCTGAGCAGTCCTGCAGATTCATTAACCTAATGGGAACAGAAATAACATATGATTAAGGTGCCCTGAAACATTCTGTAAACTCTGCTGAGAACTCCCTCCTGTGTAATTTCTGCCTTTGAAATATTCTGCACCAAACCACAGCAACAGCACCTGCAGGCAGCTCAGGCTGGGGAAGAAAGATAAAGATGCTCTGCCCCTTGTTGTATCAAGAGAGCGGTATCAAGAAGGAGGACTGTGACTGTATTTGTTGGAATTTGGTAGGGGTTAGGATTTAAAACATTGCAAAACTCCATGAGAGCTGTGATGCCAATATAGCATGGGGATATCAGTATCAGCATAGTCTGACATGCCTAAACACAGACATCATTGTCGAGGATGCCTTTGCTGTTGCTATTTCATCATTTTAATTGCAATAATACCTAGAGGTGAAGCTGTGCTGTGCCAGCTGCACGCAGTGCATGACAGTACAGCTACACGGTGTGTCGGCACTCCACTTATTCTGCTCCACTTACAAAAAAAATACCTGTGACCTCAACTTTGAGGTGATTTAAGCAACTCTGCCTGGCTGCAGGGAAGAGGTAAGGTATAAAACCCCACCCACTCTTCATGCTAAATCTGAGGCCTTTCGTGAATGCTCCATTTTCCAAAGGCCTTTCCACTATTTTCATGGAGGGAAGAGAAGATTTGGGTCTCTGTTGGGTCCTGTTTGCTCTCTCCGTGTGGGTGTTAATCCCTGCAGGCTGGGGAGCGACAGTACCATGTCGTGCCAGGCCTACAGCCAGCACCCTCACCCCTCAGAGCATCTCACAGCCTGCAGAAGGCACAGCCACACTTCCTGCCCACAATACCCTTGATCTTAGCAAGAAGGATCTCAGGTGATGCCCCAGAACTCATTAATAGAATTAGTGAAAAAGTATGGAAAAATCTCTAAGGTCATTGAGTCCAGCCTTAACCGAGCAATGTCACACCCACCACTAAACAATGTCCCTAAGTGCCACACCTACGTGTGGAGACATATGAAGGAAAAAGAAGGGGGAACCTTCCTGAAGCAGTTTTTCAAGAGTGGTGGAAGAACACTGGGTTGTGTCTCAGGCAATGTTGCGCACAGTTCTTCCATCGCCCCTCCAAGGAATTCAGGCATTAAAACTTCAACACCTTAAATTATGCTGCTAGGGTCAGGAGCTGTGATGCCTTAGGTGGGTATCCAAGCCAGACATGCTAAAGCTCACACAGAATTTCCAAGCAAGTAAGTAAAAATAACATTCTTCTTCAAGTTTTTGGCTCTTGCTCTCTCCATTCTGACATGGATTAAGCAAACACACAGATAGCAGCAGAAGGAGATGCCAAAGAGAAGGATGTTTTATAGAGATAATTGCACAGCTCACGTGTAGTCAGGACAGTGATTTCAAATGCTGCCAGTCATTTCAGTGTCTGCTCAGTACTGAAACAGAGGAGCATTCCTCTTGCAGAGACGAGCATTCCTCTTGCAGGTCCTCAGTGCAGGTTTCTGCAGCACTGAGGTTGGCAGTTTGTCAGTGATAGATCTCCTCTTCATTGCTGCTCTTCATGGGCATATGACACCTTGGGATGCATGCACTGTCCTTTTCTTTACATTTTGAAGGTGACTTCCATTTCCCCAAACTTTAATTGCCGAATGCTTTTGAGAAACATCTCCATGGAGCTGAGATGCTGCTCCAAACCCTTTGCAAGTGCAAATTAACTAATCTTGCAGAAGTAATTGACAGAAAAGTAATTTCCCTTTGTTATGACAAAGAGTATTGTAGTATGAGAGTAATGACTACAATTTAAGCAGTTATGATTTGTACATTAGAGAGCTCTAGAACTGAATATTGCTTACAATGAAATTTAAATTGCATTTCTTCTGCATCTAGCTGTTTATAAATAACACTGCAGTTACAGCCACAATAGTCATTTTTGTCACCAATTTCTTATTGCCACTGACAGTAGAAATAAAAGATCTAGCTATCTGATGGCCACTGCAATAAATGGAGGTTAGAATACTTTTTATTAGGCTCAAATTTTGCTAGAAATGGGAACAAAACCCTAGATACAAGCACAGCGTGAAGGGAAACTGCCTTGAAAATTTAAGCAAACATTTAGCAGCTAGCATCTCCTTCTATAGCTAGTAATTAAAAAAAAAAAAAAAAAAAAAAAAACAAAACCAAAAAACCACCAAAACAAACATGTCTCCTTGAACTTTGTCATATAAATTGGGATTTTGATACAAATTTCTGGCTTGGACCTAGTTCTCAATTTATCTGGAAACCATATTTAGATATGAATATGTTGTTTAATATGCACTGTAGTAGCCCCCAAAATTTGTTGGATCCTGCACACAAAAGTACTTGCACCAGTCTGTAGCAAACTGTACATCTTTCAGTGATTTGTAACGCACCTTGTGCCTGCATCCTTGGTGCAACACCCCCCTCTGACCATGTGTGCTGTTGGCATCCTTTATTTACAGTTAGCTTGTGAGACTGATCTTCCTGTGCATAAGGGATAGGTAAAGACAGTCCTGCTCATGGTTTTGATATTTTTGCAGCTCATCAGCATGTTAGAGCCCACCAGCAGTTTTCTTTGATCCTAGCAGGTCTTCCTAGAGGTTAGAGCTCAGATCCGACATCTTGATGTGTGTTTTACTATGTGTGGATAGGAAATCTCTGTGGGCATTGCTCACCAACATCCGAGCAGATTAAGCTGCCCACGCTGCTCTAGTCACTGTCATGTTCTTGCTGCATTTTATAGGTGAGCAGGGGCTGTCCTTTTCCCCAGTGACGGTGATGCTGGAGCCACAGGTGGGAGAGGAAGCCACATTCACAGTGGGAGCTGACTGGCCTCCAGTGCTCTTCCTCCAGCCCAGGTGCCACACACATGTGCCCAGAAACTCTCTGCTTCTTGGAAATGCTTTCTCTGAGAAATGCAGCACTATCCAAATAGTAGGAGAAGAATGCAACAACATCTTTTCTTTGTATATATTTAAAATATTTTTGATTGTTCTACACTTGAGCCGTTGCCATTTCATTTCTCACAGTTTTTATAACAGCAATGAGTCCCCAGAACAGGGTTTCAAAGAGGAAAATTGAGTGTGTTGAGGCAGGGCACGGGATTAATAAAGCCTGCAAAGGAGGTGACACTAAGAAATGCAAAGCAAAGCAGACATGGGCAGTGCTGTATGATGTGCGTTGGCTCAACTAAATGGAAATGAGTATCCATTACATTTTTATAAACCAGGCAAAAATAATCAGAGTTAGAGATAAACTAGCTCGAGTGTGAGTACAAGCTCTGCTGCATGCTCCTCCGTGATAATGGGATAAGTTACAGATGTAAAGAATTTTTTTTTCTGCAGCATGTGAATTAGCTGGCATAGCTGAGTATGCAAGATTTTAAAACATACCCTGGTTTTCTAGTGGACTCTCAGAGAATGAGTAAAGGATCTGAAAGATCAATGAAAAAAAAAAGGCTGAAATAGCAACAAAGAAGCACATGAATAATTTTGTGCATGAGGGACTCTCCTGTGGTTTTTTTTTGCAAGCATCCCTAACACTGTTTTTTGCTCCTCTGACCCTTTCTTACCACTTTGTAACTTTATAGAGGTACAGATATCCCAACTGCCTAATGCCTGAGAAGGAGCAAAGGAAATAAGCATCCCTGTGCTGCCAAAAAGCATAAGAACATGAGTAATGGGAAAACTAGTTTTATGTGACAACTGGTGGGGATTTACCTTGAAAAAAGGAATACTCAATCTGAAAACTTACACCTTGAAATTGGTTGTAATTGTAAACCACTATGGTAGAGCAAATTGGAAACCTTTTAAATAGCAGCTAAAATATTTTTCTGTAACTGAGATCTGCGTATTAGCTTCAGTCTGAGAATAAATATTTTGAGTCAAGATTTTTTTGATAGAAATCTATAATTACTTTTGCAATATTGCTGGTATCCATCTACTTAGCAAAGACTCTGACTTTATTAGCTATTCAATCATCTGAAATACTCTATTACCAAATGCTTAGGGAGAACAATGTCTCTGTCAGATTCTGCAGCTGTTGGGTTGTGTGTTTAATAACCTGTTATATTTCAAACCCCATAGAAATTAGTCACTGAAACTTCTCTTCTTTTAGTCAACCCCCAGGTTAAAGATATGGTCAAACTAAATCCTTATTGGAGCTAGCTTCACAGAATTTTTGTCCTCGCCTAAGATTTTGATTGCCTCAAATTCTCTGTCAGCAATCTGTGTTCCTCAAAAATGTATGAAAAGTTGTTATTTTAAGGTCGTGTCCTTGTGTGTATGACAGTTTAGGGAGACTCTGCCCCAACCTCAGCAGGAGCAGGGATGAGGAACTCCTCGTGCTGTGCTTCCTGAGCTGTTACACCCACCCTTGATCTGGCCAGCAATCCTATCTGATGATAAATCTCCAAACTGCCAAGAAAATGATGGAAATAAGGCCACACCTGCAAGTGAGGATGCAGCCCTGGTGTAAGTGGGAGTGATTAACTCCCTGTCCCTCTCCTCGTTTTTCCATGAGTTTGTCTGCTGGAGGCAGCCTCAAGAAATCTTTCTGTGACCTGGGGGACTATTCTCTGTGCTCTGGCCAGCTCCATGTCTTTTCTCCAAGAGACACTTGGGAAAGTCTCTGGAAATTTGTCAGGGCTTAGAAAGCATGCAAAAATGTTAGTGACCATGTACCTGGTTCTCCTTGTAGAGCGGCACCCATTTGTAAATCCCACATCTTTTCTGCACATGAGGTGTCTGTGGCCGACTTAGTTAAGGAGGCCAGACTTTGCCAGCTAAGTTATTCATCCAACAGCTCCAGTGCTGTCACTGTCTACAGCTTGTAAAGCCAAGATAGACAAGAAAAGACTTCTTTTCTTGGAGGTTTCGAGGAGCCCAAGCCTTGTAGGCCATTGCAGTAAAGAGAAACACTGGGATCCACAAAAGGGAGGGCAACTCATGGTAGTCGTCATTTAAAATACCAATTTATACAGCTGAGGAATGAAATTACCTAGTATCTAGTTTGTTCCTCTGACAGTCTCTCCTTTGCATTCCTTTGCCATGAGTTCAGTCTGCATCATCTCCCCCACAACATATCATCACCCTCCATTGCTGGTCCCAGATGAAGCCAGCTGAAAGGCACGGAGCACAAATGAAACAAACTGTAAACTAAAACTGCTTAGTGGGTTTCTCAAGCATTAGGACTCCAGGGACAAGAGACTTGGCTTACAGTTGGTTTGGGAAGGTTCTGCAGCTGCCTGGAGGTGGGAAAACAAAACAGTGTCATTATTTTTACTTTGTTAATGAGACATCAGGGTGGGTCTCTACAGCTGGAAAGACAAAGGGTAAATGGAAGTCAGACCTATTGCACACATTCAACAGATGTCTCCTAGCCTTCCTGGAGATGACAGTAATGAGAGCAAATAGTTCCTAGCCCAGCCACTAGTGAAGGCTTTCTATGGTAGGAGGACTTTGCTGCACAGTGACTGGACAGACAGATGGCTTCACAGCCCCACTTTGCTCAAAACTCATTTAAGGGTTGGGGAGATAAGATGACAAAAAAAAAAAACAAACCAAAAAAAACCACAAAAAACCAACAACAACCAACCAAGCAAAAAAAAAAAAAAAAAAAAAAAAAAAAAAAAAACACCACAACAGGTAGAAGTAGAAATAAAAAGTAGAAAGAATGAAAGTGCACATTCACTTAATCATGGTCAGATGAGCATGAGTTGCAGGGTACTAAAGAAGTAGGTTTTGAAGATGTTATTTTGAAGATTGTTAATATGTTAGCTAATTTAAAAGTTAAAATTTAACAGTATTTAAAGATTTTAATTATATAAGTAATATAAATATATAAAAAGGTTTGTTTAAAGTTCACTATGTTAACTTTAAATATAAGGAAAAGGAAACCAAGAGGCAGGTGTTAGTCTGGAAGTGGAATCTGCTGCTGTTAACTGGGAAAAAGTAAAGAATAGCGAGTCTCATAACTGTAAGTTTTGATAGAAAAGATGAGCTCAGAACAGGGAGACCACAAGTTTGTGTCCATGAGGAGGATAAGAGAGGATGGCAATTTGATGTCCTGAAACCAGGATGCGAAGAGCTGTGTCTTGTATGGATTTAAACGAGGTTGTTCAGCAGGTGCCTGAATTTTACAATGAGGATGGAGTGCTGGCCTAACATTGCCAGGATCTGATCTTCACAGAGCAAGATAAAAGCTTTGGAAGCCAGAGAGAGCATCCTTGTGGTGGTGCTTCATGGGCTGTTGCATTGTCACAGCAGTAAAATGAAGGACAAGAATGTCCAAGCAATGTTTTAGTGGCAGTGCCTCAAATGCTAAGCAAGTCAGTAGCCCATTTACATCATCTTGAAGTGCAGTCCAAATTATTGTAATTACTTTATTTTATGAAGACTAATGTGCTTTTTTCCTTCAGGTAGTGTCCAGTTTTCCCAAGTCTGGTACATTCTCAAAGCTTCTGCTTTCTGACTGGACTTCCAATTTCTTGAACACCTTTTCTCCTTTTCTTGCTCTGGATCACTGTCTGTGCTGGTCTCTCTCAGTGCCTAATTAATGTGTTATCATACTAACTATGGCATATTCTCTGATTTCAAGTTCTTCTTTAAAGTACTTTACTTCTGGGTAGCTTTCCAGGGAAAATTGTCTCATGTGCTGTTGTCTGTTTCATTTATCCCAAATCATATCCCTGCTCAGGTTTAAGCACATCTGTTTCACATCTCTTTATTTGATGTCACTTCTCAGCCCTTCCTGCTGTTCTCCTTCCTGCTTCATTGTTTTAATGCTCTGTGTTCATCCAATTTACTGTGTCATTTGTGCCAAAGTTATTTGGCCCAATTCTCATCCTAATTATGGAAATATACTCCACAAAGATGGAGTGAGAGCAGTGGTTCTGGTGCTGCCGATACACCAGGACCTGAATCTGGGATTGATTGCTTTCTTGCAATAGCATGCATGATTTTGGCAATATTGAATAATGAACCTGCTTTCATTTAGAGTACTCAACAGCAAATGTAAAATTTAACAGTGATAAAGTCTGGGAAAAAAACAAAACAAACAACACTGTATTGTAATTGTCTGTCTCCAAACAATGTCTTCTGGCAAACAGGAGTCATTACAGAAGTTCCTTACAATGCAGTCATAACTGGGAACAAGATGGATTTTTCCTGATTGTGTAAACCATTAAACCAATGTGACAGACAGCATAGCCTTCAGCAGCCTACAGCAGGGAAGGCTCTAAAGACTACATTTATTTTTTATATATTAAAATATATTTATTTTTATATATTAAAATATTTTTATATATTAAAAATATTTTGAAAGTTCTGATCTCAGGAATAAGAAGGAAGACTGGGAATTGTTGCCTGAAGTTGTGAAGCTACAGCAAGGAATAGCATAAATCCTTCAGTTCATCAAGGACAAAATATTTTTCCATAAATACACCTTGACTCTCCCCTCATGCTTCTTTTTCACCTGTTATTCAGCTCATTGAAGCTACATTTTGGCTGAAAAGACAGCATGGCTTCTTGCCAGATAAAATGGCTTAAAGATATTTCTATGCTTATTTGATTTGCTATGGACAGAACTGCTGGGTTTTTCACCATCATCTCCTCACATTCCTGCAGCAAATCTTTCCTGTTATGCTCTGGGTCTCCCAAACTCCTTGCCTCTACAGGTTAGGGGACACTGAAAAAATGTGTAACCCTAGAGAGTGATGACAGCTTTTGCAAAGCATGTTGTTGACTTGTACAGATTCAAGCATGGGATGGGATCTGTCAGGGAATCTAGCCATGGGCCCAGAGGCTGCCTGAGAAAGCAGTTCCCTAGCCAATGATCCTTGTGCATGTCTAAGCTGACTCACAGGTGAAAGAGAGAGTCTCCAGAACTATCAAAATCCCCTGCATGACATACCCACATAGCTTTCCTTTATGGGACAGACGGAAAAACAAAAGAGAGAAGACACGAGTAAAGTGTCATCACTACATAAAAGGCATCACTAAGAGGACAAAGAAATGGTTTTGCTGAAGCCTGGTTGCCAGCTTGGTGCTCTCAGAGCAGCCTGAGGATGGGAAGCACCCATTGACTGTGCGTGCACGTTTTCATGCAGCTGCACCTCGGTGAGTGCCTGTGATGTGTGGCTCAGTCCTTTTCCCAGCCATGTCGCTGTCAGGAGGTGACGTGGATGAAGGAAATCAGCTCTGAATTGACACAGATATAACACTGACACATACTAGAAATATTTCAAAGCCATTCAGCACTTCCTCTTTACTTCTTCTGACCCTTCGTTGTCTCCCTGACCCTTGTCACATGTCTGTGAGCTGCTGACACTTCATCCCTGAGTTATGACAGGAGTTATGGATTTGTGCAGTCCTGTTTTATGATGATGATTTATCATTTGTATTAAAGTCATGACTAGAGGCCTCAAGCAAGATCAGGGCTTCACAGTGCAAGTCACTGAAAAAAACATGTATTAGGAGACAGTCTTGCTCTGAAAAGATCACAAACAAAAGGTGGGAGGATGAACAGAAACATGGAGATGTGAAATGCAATACCCAGTGTAACCTGAGGAAGAACACCAGGGCAGGGAGCAGCAGCGTTCCTGTCCCCTGGCTCCTGCCTGCCCATGTCCACATGCTGCCATCTACTACTCCGCCCCATGTCATCCTCTCCAGGGGCTGTGAAGGGGCTGGCACCTTCCTGCCTCATCACAACTCTGCCTCCCCCACTGGGTGCTGCAGTTGCATTGCTCCCATGTTAATCCAGCTCCCATGTTAATCCAGCATCCCTGTGTTTGCCACTTAATCACATCCCCAAGTGCCACATCTACCTTTTTTTTGGAGCCTTACAGGGATGGTGATTCCACCACTTCCCTGGGCAGCCTGTTCCAGTGCTTGACCACCCTTTCAGTGGAGATTTCTTTCCTCATATCCAATCTAAATCTCCCCTGGTGCAATTTGAGGCCATTTCCTCACATCCTGTCACTTGTTACCCTGGGAGAAGAGTTTTCACCACTGAGCTGATAGCTGTTGCTACCAGTAGTTTTTGGTTGTCACCTCCAAAGTGAGACCAGATGGCTTCATCTCTTTTCAGAGCAAAATAAAACAGGTAACTTAAAATTATTGCACTCTTATGTATACAGATCTAAGATATCTTTGGTGCAAGACTGACAGTGTACTAAACTGAAAGCTCAGAGCCATACTGTGGGACAGCTGCATCCTATCCCCACTTATGAGGCTTAGATCTCAGTTTTGGCTCTACCCAAACACTGCCCTTGCTTTGCCTCTGCAGTACTTAGGGGATAATTGGAGGGTAACATTTTTCCTCCTTTTGTAATTGTTATTGGACTTGCCATTATGACCAGAGCTGTTCTCTGCATATAAAAATGCAGTTCACAGAGCTTAACCTCAAAGATGGGTGTGTGGACGAGCATCAGCCCTGGGTTTATATGAATAATAAATTGAACAATGCTTTGAAAATGTTGTAGACCTAACACTCCTGTAAGTGCAAAACTATATAGAGAAGAAAAATAGGATGCAGGCTTGGTCTGAAGATTTTCAAAGAGGAGGAAGCCAGACTGTTCTTACAAAAAAACTTGGTTGTGCCCTTTAGGAAAACAAGGAAGTAAAACCACTGAGAGGTGCTCTGTCTCACACTGATCATAGGAGCACCAGTGCAGTAGTCAAGAGCAGGCACATGAGATGGCATTAGGGTGACAAGTAGGTAGTAAATTGAGGGGCTCTAGTGGGCTTACAGTGAGGGCTTACAGGAGACTCTGATGCTGGCTATACTACAAAGCCTGCTAGAAACAGCAGAAGATGCTACTCCCAAAGAACCTGGAAATTTTGTCTTGCATCTAAGGGCAATGGAAACATTATCACACTGGCAACACCACTGCCAAAGTTACGTGGAGAGCAACCTGTCTTTCATCGAGCTTTTGTAATGAGGAGCTTGACAGAGAATGGCACAACTTGTAGCTCCAGGCAGATAGTCTGTCTTGCAACATCTGAGCCAACTTTTGGAGCTTTCATGACAGAAAGTGCTCACTCCAGCCAATATATCCTCCGTCCACTTAATAATAACCCCGTGACTGTGGCAGGTGGCACCAGGCAGACATTTTCTACCTACCCAAATAATCTTCAGCATAGTTCGAGTGCACAGCGAAGACCTGCATCACAAATACATCAAGGAGTGTCTGCAAGACATAGGAATTCCTCTTTTCCTCTCAGAACCAGAGAGGGTCCAGCCTTCCTAGCCCACCTGCATCTTTCCCAGGTGTCCTCCACAATTTGCTCTTTGTGTCTGTCTAATTCCTTTCTTCATAACACACTTCAGCCTATGTTGATTATACCTTCATTATATAGTCACCATATAATGCCACAAGGAGTGGAAACTTCCTCCATAAATATGTTTATAAGATTTTTTTACCACTTAAACCTTTTGTATGGATGCAAATAACATCACAGTAGGAAATCTGTGATCTCATCCCTAGTAGACCTTTGCTGCTGTTTAATTCATCTCCATCCTTTTTTTTTTAATTTTTATTTTCCTTTTTCTTTCTAATTTAATTTTTATAATTTTTATTCCTTCTATAAAATAGACACAGAAGTGGTGCTGGCCTTCCTCACAATCAGTCCAACTATCGCCCTCATGCCTCAGCACAGATGTCATATATGTCACGTGCTGCTTTATACATTGACCAAGAAGCAGCCTCAGCCCAAAATGACTCATCAAACAAATGCAGTTTTCATCCATTTTTATGCTTTGTCTGTGTGAGACAGCTGTTGACAATCCAGCAACTCAAGCTGGTTTTCCTTTCCCTTTGTTGTCAAAGATGAGGCTGATCTGAGCTTCTTTAGAAGTGAGATGCAGAGCAAGTAGGACACACAATTTTACGGCACCAGTCTTTGCTACTCTAGTTCTGATGTGTCATGTGATCTGTAAAGCAACTTGTCATCATGTTCGTTCAGGAAATGTGGTGGAGCTGAGCTGCCAGTGGGGCTCCCTTTCAGTGTCTGGAGCTCAGACACCCAGTCTGGCATGAAAACTCTCTCCTGAAAATGCATGGTAAATACAATACCACCACAAAGAGATTTGGGGGTCAAATCATGGCAATTTATTTTTGAAAAATGCAGCTCAGACCACCTATTAGCAGAGTTTGTGACATCTTCCTGGGACCTGCACTTCTCTTAGGCAGTTGGTATTTACCAAACAACCTCAGGCTACAGCGTCAGCCAGCGGTGCCTTGCAGGCTGCATCACATCTTGTTCACTGACTGCAGTGGCACTGTAGGAATAAACATTACACCTGTGAGGTGGAGATGTGTTATTAAAGCCATAAAGATAACAACATTGCTCCTAAGTGGAGAAATTTAGTTCAGTGTATATTACTGTTAAATGGCAAAATTACAGTTGTAACAATATGGGGATGTAAATGAAATTGTGTATAACATCGTGTAATCATTAAAATCCACATAAATTTTGCTCACTCAAATTAAACACAAGTGACTACTGCTTGACACCTGAAACATTAGCATAATATTCGTGCCATATGGCTGGCATTTTCTGTTTCTTATATGTCACTCTTCATTCTTGTCAGCTGCTCATGAGAACTTGCCAGATAATATCTACGCCATTGCCAAAAACGTCTAACATCTGGTGTGGTACTGGTTAAACACTCTGTAATGTTTCAAACTTTAGTGCTCCCATCTATGCACTAGAGAGCTGGTTCTTGGAGCAGATGTTTAAGCTTTGTTTTTAAATTAACTTGAGTCTGCTTTTGTGTCAGTGGCGTGTTTCTATGCTCCATCATGCTGCCGCCTTCTGTGAGATGAATGTGCTCAGCAGCATCCAACCTTAAAATACATCAGCTGTCATGATAAACTCTGTGTTAAAAATGCAGCTCAGACCACCTATTAGCAGAGTTTGTGATGTCTTCCATTTCTCTCTGTCCATGTGATTCCCCCTTGCAGCACAGAGATGTGCATCTGCTCAATGCCCTAAATGCCACTGGCTGCTGGAGCCCTTCTCTGATTCAGAAATTGGCACAGAGGTTCCTAATGCCCAAATGAGACTCCCAAGGGATCCAAACCACTAAGTGGGCTTAAGGTCCCAGCACTGCATGGCCATGGTTTAGAGCTATGTCTGCCCCAGCTAGGGATTAGACAGCAGGGTCTGTACTGGCACCCAGGCTGGCACCTGAAGTGGTCCCTAACACCACCCTCAGCTTACAGGATTTGAGGCCACTGAGTGGATGACTGAGAACAGGTGACATTTTTGCCCCTGTAAATACCCCTTAAAACAGTCCTAATGACTAAGTCAGGAATTCTATAATGTCTTCTGCATGGAAATAGTGTGAAATCTGCTCCTGCTGAAATCCATGTAGTTGGATGATTTACATAATGAGATTTATGATGAGCCAGGCACATGAATGCTGTTGAATTAAACAAACATCCAATTTCATAAACAGTCTGGTTTTGTGGATAGGACATGCACTTCCCTTGGGGCTGTAAGCTTAAAAGTCTCATTTACACATCTGGAAAAGAGGACTCCTTGCTTTTTTTGCTTTGCTCTTCTTTTCCTGGAGACAAGGAGTTATCTTACCTTTTGCTCCTTCAGGTTCTCTTCCAATTGAAGGCATTTCCCAGTTAAAACACTGGGTTGAATTTTGAGACACTGTGATAGAGGGCATTTATTGAGAAGGTGCTAGGACATTCTTTAGTGCCCAGATGGCTTTGTATGGATAAAAATGGAGAAAAAAGAGTGCTGGAGAGATGTGACCTCTGCCCCACCAGAACTGGACAGTTTTACCCTGCTGGGCTACTTTACCTCATATAGACAATGACCTGAGGCATGTCTTTTTTACATGGAGGCATTTTAATTTGGGCTACCCTTTGGCACAGGCCATCCTTTCTGAGCCACGACTTCCCTGTTCTGGCTGCCATACAGGCACACAACAAAAAAAGTGACAGCTGAGTGAATAAGCTTCCCATCTAACACAAGGCAATAAACAGAGGTATGAACAGGCAGAGAGTGTGGGTAAATGTGTAAGTTCATGCTATAGGCAGTGGTCTTAGCATGCCATCAGCAGCATCAGTGATTTTTGCCATACGCTCATTTTTGCCATGTGGGATGCATAAACACTGGGTATTCAGACTATGGCTCATGCCTCTCATTTTTGTCTTCCTGCATGTGCAGACCTGCTCAAATGGAAGAAGGGCTGGCAGAAGACTTCTGCACTACATATATCAAAAAGTAGATTTGCACAATTTTTATTCTTTGCAGACATTTCTGCCTCTATAATGTATCCCTGGAAATTATCTATCTTGAATAATGGATGGAATTAGATTAGAAACAAGATGCAATGATTCATTGAGGATGACTTGGATAAACTGGTAAAAATAGGGTCTGCAACTGGGCCTGTCAGCATCTGGTTTGTGTGCACACAGAAAAATCAGAGGATTTTATCCTTGGCATTAGCTGTAATAGGATAAACATATTTTCTGTTTATTGTAATACAGTCTTTTACCCACATTAAAAATTATTACTGAGTCATTCTCTATCACATAACAGCTGGTATCACTTACTCCAATAAGGTGTTATCCACGTGAAGTCCCTAAGTTGAAAAAAACTATGATAAAAACAAAAATCCATCTTTGATGATGAATAAAGACTTTACCTTAGGCCAGAGAACTGCATCAGGCTGCTCCTCAGGTATTTTCAGTACTCTGGGATCCAGGGCAGGAGCAAATGTCAGCCTACTCATTTCTTCATGCAGCTCTTTTCCTAAGGAAAAGCTTTTCCTCACACCAAAGTCTGCAAGCTCATTCCTGAAGTAGATAACCATATGGGACACTCTTCATTCAGGTGCTTGGTGGATTCCTTACAATTATTTTCTACTTCTTTAAGCATCTGGACACTGCTGGAAGTCAGGCCATCAAGACCATGCAAAAGGCATTATAGAATGGAGAACAGGGATGCTGTTGCGAGGATGCTGCCCTGCTTTTCCTCTCACACCTACTTACTTGTGAATGTGCTCATTGACATTCACAAGGGTTTGAATTCAGAGGGAGGGAGCAAAAGTGAAAAACTTCTGCTAATGGATGTTCATGCTAGATTTTTAAATTTTTTGTCCATAGAATCTGTAAATATTTCATTTTACACACAGTAATTGACACTAAAGATTTGGCACAATTCTGAACTCCTGAAACTAAAGATGTTGGTTATCAAACTATGATGTTCTGCTGCAAAAAGATGACAAAAAAGAATGACATAAGTAGATGTTCCTGGAGGCAAAACATGTAGTACAGTGCAGTTCATTACTTAGTAATGTAGCACACAAATGTGATTGTAATCCATCACTTTAACCACCACCTTGAACATTGTTATAGCCAACTTGTAGGGTCATCCAAGTACCTCTGTGACCTAAGCAGTAAGTTCTTTTCAGCTCAGGCCATTGCAAATCCATCATTTGCAGTGTTCCATTTATGTTCTTTAGTTTATGAATGTGAATTATTTGATGGAAATCATTTCAGTGCAAAGGCAATCAGGTGATCCTTGTGACTTAGTGTTAGCCAGCAGGTTGGGAAATCAGTTTTGCATTTTTTGCTGTTGATAAATTTAGCTATGTGACTCTCTTTTAATGACTCTTTTACATCTCTGTATTGATATAAGATATTAACAGAAATGTTAATTTCTGTTAAACTCAACCCCTGCCCTGTATATCCTTCCTATGTGTACTTAAAGCATTTGATTTGTCCCATTCTCTTCAGCAGCCTAATCAGGAGCGTGTAATATTTACAGGGTAAGGCTTTCATTCCTTGCAAGACTGCCAAAGAAAGGCAATGCTGAGCATGGTGATTGCAACACAAAGCTGCTAAATGTTTCTGTTATGTGCTGCTCGGGGCACCAAAGCCGTGTGGATGGACCCCCTGCCAGCACCCCACATATCCCCACAGAGGCTGCCCCACAGGTCTGAGGTTAGATGGCACTGGATGCACAGTGTGCAAAACCAACCACGTATATTTAAATTCAACTTGGCCTGTAAAGTGAAGTACAGAGAAAGAAAAATAATAAGAAAAATATGCTTTTATTTCTGATTTTATTCCTTTCCCTCTCTGTTATTTTACTACAGCATGTCAATGCCTTCTGCTGACATGGGAATCAGTAGAAGTAGCCAAGATTTTGTGGACTGTTGAGAGGGGGTACTGTGCTCTGGTTTAGGGAATCAATCTTCTTTTCACTGGGAGTATTTTTAAGACCTGATTTAGAGAGGCTGAAAGGCTGAAATAGTTGTCTGTATCTAGCCTAATTTTTATCATGGACTTTATCAAAACTTTTGTTGAGATATTTTAATGTTTCATTTCTCAGAACTCCTCATGAGACTGGCATATATCCTCCAGCTTCACAATGGGAGAAGCAACAATTTAAAAGAAAGTCAGTCAAAGCAACACAAATAACTCACTGTTAAGAAAATTCAGGGTTTTTTCCCCAATACTTCTCTAAGAACTATTTTGCTGAATTTGAATGCAGGAAAACTGCTGTTGTCTATTTAAATTTCTTAACTAACATTTAAGGTTTTCACTTGGTTGACACTTCTTGGCCTTGCATTAATCTTGGGATTGTTTCACAAGAGACCCAGGGAACACCCACTGATAACAATGTCAAACATTCAGTGTATTTACTGAACGTTTCCACTTGCTTGATCATTAAGGCATGCCTTGGGTATGAGGTCACCGATGTTGTGTAAGTGTAGAATTTATGGGGTGATTTGAACTATAGGGGAGTCCTGACATGTTTTTGGCAAATACTGTCAGATACCATGGACTGATGCCACTCAGAATTGTAGCTCTGGGATATGATCAGGTTCTAGCATGACCATTTTGCATTAAAATTCAAATCTTCTGATTGCAGAGAAGTTAGGAAAAAGGTTATTTGAACAGACCATACATACACAGGAGAAACTTTTTGCTAGAACACATTTTCTTGTCTGTTAAAACAGATTAATTAAACATTAAATCTTTTGACAAACAAAAATGAAAATGTAGTTTTAGAAAATCAGAGGAGAAATATTTACATCAATGCAGCATGCAGTTGTGCTCTCCTTTTTAATCCTTCATTTAAGCTGGAGAGAGCAGCAAAGGACTAAGAAGGTGGCAGTGAGGTGGATTCAGCAGCAGCTTAGGCTGTAACCAAGTCTGGTCTTCCTAAACCGGGTTTGCCAAAGGTAGGAACCTTGCAGTGCCTGTTCTTGTCCTGTTTAAAACTCAAGTAATGAAAAAAAAATCTTCAGTTGGTATTAGCACCTTTTAGATATAGTGATGATCACTTTGGTTGCCTTAGTTTGCCAACTCTCTGTTTGTACTGTTGTGAGAAAAACCTAAGGTTTGGAATATTTGATTGAAACCAAACAGGAACAGGACCTGGACCTGCGCAGCTGCTGCCTTTTTCACATACCTGCCACCTGGCTTTTCTGACCCTGTTTTTTTTCCAGCCTCTTGTTTTGCATGTTTAAATTTCAAGCTCCTTCACACAAGGTCCATTTCTCGCCACAGATTTATAGAGTCTGTCATCTGTGGTTGTGCTGCAAGAAAAACAACCATGAAGGCTGCAAAGGCAAAGCCTGCCACTCGCGGAAGATTTCAGCAGTTCTATTCCACTTTGTCTGAAACATTGAAATAAGGCCACTTCTGGTGTTGTGCACATTTTAATCATTTGCAGAGACATCAACCTTGTGACATTAGTCCCTCTAATTGGACTTTGTTTCATTACCTGAACTTTTTCCCTTAGCATTTTAAAAATCAAAAGGTGTTGTTGGCTGGTCGCCAAGTATGATAGACCACAAGTAAATGAACAGCATTTCAGCAGGGATTATAGAAAGAAATACTCTCCTGGTATTGAATTAGACTGTATTTCTTCATTCCACCTATAATGTAAAGGAAGGAGATGCAATAAAAACCAAAGAAAATATAATAAAAGGTTAGAGAGATTCTAGGAGTTCGAGTACATATTTGAAAGATAAAGACTAAACAAGACTAGCTGCTCTGTGGACAGGGATTTTCATAAAGGGGGCAAGGCTGAGACACAAAATACTAGATTTGACACATATTTTATAGGGATCCTTAGCAGAAATATTTTGTAAGGATTCCTAGTGGAATATGCACAGGATGATGTTAAGGAGCAATCCTGCTTTTGATATGTAACATTCATGGAGCTCCCCAGTTTTTGGAAATGTGCTGACTAGCCCTAGGAGTTCACTTCTTACAGGAAAGGCCTTTGAATAATGTTTCAGAAATTCCTGACCTTCCCCCTAGAAGATTTTCAGTGTTGCTTTTTAGAAATTACTTTTTTATTAAACCCATTTACATGGGATAAATGGGCAAATACTGTCATCTATTTTCCTATCCTTATTTTTATTTAATCTTTTATATTACCTGTTGGAATAAGGACTATCCTATGACATAGAAAGGACAGTCCCATTTTCCAAGGAAAACAAAGTACAAAGTCTTCTGATAAATAGCACAAAAATAGCTTTGCTTTTTAGGCAGGCAGCATTCTCCATCTGAAAGACTGAGATATTAGAGCAATGAGTGCATTAGTGTAGTGAAGCTGACATTATCAGGTGTTGTATATGAGAAATGTCATTTATGAGTTGTCACACAGCTGTTATTGAGAGACTATTCAAAGGAACACAGTTCATCATTGTGACTGTCACTGTGCTTGCTGCAATCACCGAACAACCGGGCGTCGTTAAACAGAGCACTTTCAGGGCAAATTACACTTATGGTTTATTTATGTGATGGATTCGTTGCATTCAGGCATGCTCTGTAAGTGCTTTATGATAGCTGTGGTGGCACAGACCTGCGACTCAAGGCCAGTCAAGTGGGATGGATGGATGGATGGATGGATGGATGGATGGATGGATGGATGGAACGATGGATGGATGGCAGCTGACCTGATTGAGGAGCAGATCCCCTGCACATCCACATGGAGGGTGGGGAGGAGGAGGTTTTGGGTAAGGAGGCGGGGGTGCTGGCCCTTCAGGTCCAATCCCTCTCTCTCACTTGCCAGCAGTTTTGAAGGACAGGGTCAGGTGACTTTAGGCAGCATCCTGACCCTAATTCCAGACAGGATGGGAATGCAGGAGCTTCCATACCTGGTCCTGCCTTTCTGCCTCACCTCAGACTGTGCAGCTGGGACTCCTACTGTCCTCTGTCTCTGCAGCATCTTATACACACTCAGGTGTCTCTCTGCAGCTGCACAACACTTGGAGCAAATTGCAATTCTTCTTTGGGCTTCCCCACAACCACAGCTATTTACACAGGTATTTAAAAGCACACGAAAGAATGAAAGCCCTAGATTTAGGATTTGAACAGACACTGTTGTCTGAATCCCTACTAACATTTTAAGGCCCAGTACTGCATTCAGCCTACCAAGCCTTGATCCTCTAATCTCTCCACACACTGAACTTCCATTGACTTTAACCTGCCCAGCCATATCCTTTAAAGCCAATCTCCCCCAATTATTGCACCACGTGAAGCCCTGCTGGACCTCTAAATCTTTCAAGAGGTTTGTAATTTGGTGCATTCCCTAAGGAAAACTTGGAAGGGGACCAATGAACAAGGCTTATTTAGGAGGCAGGAGAATATATCTTCTTCAAGAAATACATTTCTTCAAGAAATGGCTCCAAGACCTTAACATGTTGGGCCGTGAAAAAGGAGCAGGTGAGATAGGATTTAATTACAGTGTACAAGTACCTAAGGGTAGAACACAGAACTGGGTCTGAATCTCTAGCAAAAAGGTAAAATATGTGGTCATGGGCTGAAATTGGAGTGTATATGTCTTAGCAGAAGGCTTCTCTGCATATGTAATAATCTGGCAGACAAGGTAGTGGAAACTGGTGTTAGATGCCGGAACCAATTTATTACCACTGCAGTGTGACAAGGTGGCCCTGCTGATGGTTCTTGTCAGTTAAAAGTGGCTCTTCTGTATTTTCTGGTGTTTCAATATACTGTGCTATTTTGGGAGGCTTCTTCAAAACTGAGCTTCTGGAGATTAAAAATAGAGGCAATATTTAAAGACTAATAGTAAGAAATACGTAGGGTTTTTTTTTCATTAAATGCTTTGATGTTTATGTACATAGTATAGTAGGTCTGACAAAATGGCGTCACTCCCTCTATGGGTCTGGTATTGCACAAGAACACAGTTAATACTGTGCAATTCTGATGAGCTTCTGGCAGGTGAAAAGGAACTTTTCTGTGACATCACAAATAGTAATGTAGTACTGACATTAATGGCAATTCCACCATACTAATATTTATGTAGTAGGGGAAAAATAAGAGATCCAGTCTGGCAGCTGAGCACAGCATGGGAAGTATGACCTTAAGCTTCCTTTAAAAAAACCCAAACAAGGTGTCTCTCCACTAACTTGCAATGGTTTGTGTTTAAGTTTTTGAATCAGTTTGTGCAGGAAACAGCCCAGTTTCAGCTGGTGCCTCCAACTTTGAAAAATACCAGGATTTATGGATGCAGCAGGGACATTGGTTTGCCCTTTTGCAAGCTGAGTGGATTCATTTTCAGCCATTTCCAATCACTTAATCATCTACTAATGAAAAAGCTACTCAGAGAAAAGGTTAATGTGAGATTTAAGCTGGATTTATAGGTCATCAATAAGCAAGTTATTTTAGGCAGTCTACACCAGTGTTGCAAGTTTCCTAAACAATGTTCAGAGTTGATTTATTCACTCCACGAGAAGCATAAGAAAATAATGAGTAAGGAAGCACTTCTTTCTGCCAATATTGCTATTTATGCTCTGCCCATTTATTTTTTTTAATGGCAAATGTCCCATTAACAAGTTTGATAGACTAATCACAACACTACAGCATCTGTAGATTAATTGTGGATGGGGCATGCCCAGGACCTCTGTATCCTTGAAAGGTCCCTTCTGAAGTTCTAAGACTCGGATTGCTTGCCCCAGCTTCTCAGAGGACTGTGCTGGGCCCCTCTAGAAATGGAGATATGACAAGCTAAATCAAATGCTCCCGGGAGATCAGTTTTGGTGTCTCACGGTGGAACGTGTGGTTCTGGGCTGGAGAGTCCTGGTGAGATTCAATTGGGCACCAAAGATAACCTGTCAATAGTAGTTGTAATCCTAAGGTCCTTCTGCTATCCCTGGAGAGAGACAAACTCTTCTAATATGCAGCTTATTTTCAGAAAAACAGTGAAAACTGGTCACACAGACAGTGCCTAACAGGCTCTGCTTCCAAGCCTGGATTATGGAGTAACAGTTTTGTCTTCTCTGAGGCTTTTCTTGACACTTCTATTCCAAGACAGCTTAAGTAAAACTGAAATTTTCATCTACCAGCCTCAGGTTTTTTCATCCAGTATCTGTGACAGAAATAATAATATTTAAAATTTTGTTATTAATGCTTCCTTATAAATTTTGTAAATTTTCTAGAGCAGAGAATATTTTCTCTAGGGTTTGGACTGGTGAATAGCAGGAATCATAAATTAGACCTTGCAAGGCAATTTAACATTTCAAAGTATATTTCACTGCAGGTCAGGATGGGAACAACTTGTTAATTCCTTCAAAGCAACAATTCCTGAAAGAATTCATATTAAAAAATACTTTCTTCTAAAATGAGGTTCTGTTATTTCAGAAAAGGCATTTTATTAATGCTGGTAAAATGCCTCCCTAGATTAATTTTTAAAAAGAGGAACTAGAGTATTTGACCTATTATAATGGTTTGATTTTGGTTTGGTTTGGTTTGGTTTGGTTTGGTTTGGTTTGGTTTGGTTTGGTTTGCAATCATTTTTCTCACAGTTCCATGAAAAGAATTTTTTAATAAATAGATTTTGAATAGCTTTAATTTTTATTCTATCCCATCTCTTCACATATTTGCTCAGCCAAATCTTTTAGCTATGCTAAAACCCATACTATATCTAATTTTATTTTGCAGATCAAATCAATTCATTCCCTATGTGCACTAGTCAATAAAATGAATAATACAGCAATGACAGTTTTTACAAAAGTATGAGGGATTGCTATGGATTGTTTTGGATTGTTTTATGAAATGAGATATCTATAAAATCTAGTTATATTATTCAACTTTAACAAAATGCAACTAGACAGCAAAGCCATAAACAAGATTCTGTGAGCCTCAGCAGAAGACACACCTCAGCAATGTTTTGCTCTGATTCAGCCAGTCATTTGGAGCAAACCACCGCATTTAATCCTTTGTTGTTGTTTTTGTTGCTCTTTGGTGTGGTATCACCTGAAGAACTGTCTTTAATAAGAGCTGAGTAGCTAATGGAGAAAAATAATAACTCTGACCAAGAGATTTCTCATGGAAGAAACTCTAGATTCAGTTACTATAGCAAACAGTTCTCTTTGACCATACAGTTTATTTCACTAAGGAAATTGTTTATGTTAAGGTAGTAAAGGAAGCTTGCTGAGGACACCTTTTGCCAAAAAAAACTGCATGTCTCTGGGGAGCAGTTTTCCAGAATTTTTTTTTTTAAAGGGTAAACATGCTGACAGACTGAATATTACTTCACAAGATGCTCTGAGGCTAAAATTCAATCCTGTTTCTAGTAACACATTAAGTAAGGTGAAGTGTAAAATATACAGGTTTTTGTCTTTAAATTTGATGTAATATTTAATTTCAGAAGTTTTAAGGTGCAAAATATTCTAAAAATTATGTACACAGCCTTTTATTCTTTTGCTTCCTCCATGGTCTTTCCTCCATAATTGCAATACTTATTTTGTTAAGTACTCTATGGAACTTTGCAAAAGAGGCACTAACATATAAAATGTTCTTGAATAGATGGAATTAGCTTCATTTGAATGAATGGGGTTTAATTAATTTCTGGCCGAGAATAAACTATTTTTTACTCTTCAAAATAGATTGAAAATCCACTTAGAAGAAAGAATTATATTAAATACATAACAGCATACTGTGGGCTTGCACTGACTTCACAAATAGTTACTTAGGTGGCTGAAGTAGCATGAATTAAACTATCCAAATCTCACCTAAGTCAAAATGCACAAAGAAGCATAAGGCAGTAACTAGCTGAATGGTATGCCCACAAGATCATTGAAAATATTTTCATCTATATTTTGAAATTATACTTTGCTTCTTGATTCTACCTGAATTTAGAATGGCAAACCCCCTGGAACCTCCTCATGTCTTTAGTACTGAGGTAATGCTTTTATGAATGCTTTCTTAAAATGCTTTTTAATGCTTTTAAAAAATGATCCTAGATGTGACTGTAAAATTAGCATTTTGTGATGTATCAGTATTTCTAAAGCTTTCAACCAGCCTCTAGGGGCTCGCTGGCCAACATTTGTGTTTATTTATGCCCATCACGATCTGCCTTCTGTATGGTCATTTGTGCTTTCCATAGTTCTTTGTGCTGTGCCATGTTCAGAGTTATAGGCTGTGTGTTCCTTGGGCAGGGACTCATTCCTGTGAATTTACTGCACTTCACACAATAAAGAACAGGTTCTTTATGTGGCGTCCTGGCTCTACCACAATATAAATAACATTTTTTTTATACTGGCACAACTCCTTTGAGCCAAAGGAGGAGTCACAAAAAGAAGCAGTGAAGAAGCAAAGATTTCATCACTTTAAAATCATATAGTGTGAAGCATGTCTTTTTGTGAGATGTTATCCGGAGAAAGTAAGAACAATATTTTAAGAATTCTACTGATTTTTTTTTCAATCTACATCAGCCTACTCTTAAATACATTCTGGATCTTTTAATGTATTGACATAGCAGCAAAAAAAAAAAAATTTCTGCCTTAGGCCACATTTTTTAAGCCACAGATCCGACTACAGATATGATGCTTTTAGTAAATTGACAGGGGGAGCTGTAAGAGCGGTTTAGATTATTCATATTATTCCTCTGGGCAGAGTCTCAGCTCAGAGTTCTCTGAGTCAGCTTTGGTGTTCCCTTATTGGGAGACCAGGCATTGTTTAAAAACACCATTTTGGGGCTAAAGCAACTCTCCTGTTATAAAAGCCCTCTGGCACTGACAAATGTTTAGCTCCCTTTAATAGGGAAGCTCCCTATGCATGCCAGCTAAACCCAGTGTGGTGCTTCTGAGTCATCTTCTGCTTTAAGCACTTTAAGTACCAATTAACTCAGCTCCTACATGCCCTTGCTTTTGATCCCGGGTTCATCTGTGCCGCCTGTTCATTGGCTTCCATCCCGGTTTACATGTGAAAGCAGACCTGCTCCCTGACTGGCAGGGACACTGGGGCCTGGAGAGTGCAAAGACTTGGGGCCGGTGGCTCCCAGTGCTTTGGCCCATCTGCCCCCACCCCACAGGAAGACCCACCCAGTCACCTGTGCTGAGAGCAGCCCAGGCTGTGAGTAAAGCAGGACCTTCTTTCCTGGAAGCAGATCTGCTTAATGACATTCATGAACTCAGAAGAAATGATGCTCTAATGGTAGCAGCAGAAGAGGCTTCTCATTGCCCAGGAGCTGGAACATTTGCTTTCTAGACCCACTGTCTAAAACACTGCTCATACTTTTCCTGAAAAGTTGCCCTGCCAGAGGATGTTGAAGCCTGGTGGCTGATGAAGGTTGAAGTCTGCAGGGCACAATCCTCCTGCCAGCAAGAAGCACTACCCTGAAAGGGAGGGGACATTTACAGGGCTAAACCTATTGAGCAAGGAGGTACTGGGGTCTTTGGCCCATTGTGAGAAGAACCTCCCTGGAAAGGGAGAGTCCCAGGCCCTGCTCCTTGCTCCCACTTATCTATTTTTTGCAGTTTATTGGTGACTGTGACCGAGGCTCATAATTTTGCTAAGATGGGCTGAGTTATGGCTCCACATGTAACTGTAGAGCCTGAGCTCACCCATTACCTGACTAGTGCCAGATCACTTAAAGTGACATATAGCTAAAAAATATCAACCTTTACCATAAGTCTAAGGCATTTCCAACTTTCTGTGAAAGCAAGCCTTCGTCTCAATCCATGTGAGCCATCCCCAAACCCCTCTTTCTCTGTACTAAACAATTCTGTCCTTGGGTCCTTCCTTTAGACTTTTTGCTCACTTTGCAAGTCAAGACAGAGACACCTAATAACAGATGCTGTTCATGTTCAGCAAGTTTACAAATCCATGTTCCAGGAACATCCAGAGTCAAGCAGCTTGGCCTGCTGAAGGCAGTTGTGCCTGAGCTGCCTCTTGCCTGGCTCTGGGCTGCCCTGAGAGCTGTTTCTAGAGGTGGTGGGAGGTTATGGGCCATGGGCAGCTCCCTCCTGTCTACCCACCCAATGCTACATGGAGAGTCCTGGCCCTGCTTGCAAAGTATCCTTCACTGCAGAGCATCCACCAAGAGAAGGGAAGCATCAGGAGCACCAAGGTATTTGACATAAATAGGACAAAGGAAACCTGAAAGGGTTTCTCTGCATCACTAGTGGTCAGTTTACTTGGGCTGTCCCAGCCAGTTCTGCAGGCTAGAGACACTTCTAAGCTCCTCTGCACTTCTGTGGCAGTGGATTTGTCACATATCTTTTGGGAGAGGGAAAAAAAATTGAAGGTATTTAATTTAGCTACTGTTTCTGGTGAAATGTAGAAGCACCTAGTGTTTTGAAATTCCTAAGTCTCATACCAGTTGTTACAGAGTGAGAGGCACTCAGCATTTCTGAATTCATAACAACACACAAACATGTGACTACTTATCTTCACTTGTGTACTCCTGTTTGTCATAAGTTCCTCAAATATGCATTAGTGAGGCACACCCCCATATGGAAAATGTTGCGCAAAATAAAGCTATCAAGTTTTCTTGAAACAAGTGGAAATGGATAATTCAAAAATCTTCAAATTAGTATAATTTTATTTCTTTAATTACCTATCAGAGTAAACTGAAATCTTGCCACACAAATGTTAACTTGAGATAAAATGGTGATTGATAAAGAGCATTTACAGTAATTGTCATGGCCATGTATGAACAGAGTACGCATGCTTGAGGGAACCATCCTTGTTATCTTTTTAATACCCCTTAAAATAGAACTTTCACAGTTTGGTAGGCATTTCTGCAGTAGCATTTTAACTGTCTCTGAAGAATTGCTTTCATATACACTATTTGACTGACACCATTACATAAAAACTCTCCCAAAACAAACCCTGGAAGTTAGTCCCAGTATTTTATCTTGCTTGTACAGGTTGAGGTTCATAACTGAAAGAGTTATTTTGGACACACACAGTACTGACAATGTATTCAGCCTGAAAATGCCAATGAGTGGTGGACACTGCTGCTTTCCCATATATCCACATTGTATAAGGAAATAGGGTGGGGTAAGGAGGCTTTGTAGCAGTAAGCACATAGCAGGTAAACTCTGTGGCAGTCTACATCTTGCTCTGAGAAGAGGAAACTAAACAGTATTTCAGGTAGAAGCTCATAAAGGCCTTCTACTTGCCTGTACCCTCACAGGTATGGTGTTTATTTAGGGTGCTTTCAAATATCTTTGGAATTGTTTATGCAAGTTAACATTTCTTTACTTAGCTGAAGGTCATCTATGACAAGAATTTACTAAAAATATGATGTTGCCAGTTAGGTACTGCATCCAAATTAATGGGAAGCTGAACCTTTTGCAAAATTACACAATTAGATGTAAATAACTCACACAGAAGCGATGTTAATTACTTATCACAGCATGCAGTCAAAGTTTACCATGCCTTGTTTTACCATTGCCTTTCCTGTATTGCCACTGTCTGCCTGTCTCGTGTGCAGGGTGCAGCAGGAAATCCCAGGCTACAGAATGGTAGGGACAAGTCATTAAAATCCATATGGTAATATACATTTTCAGTGGGAAAAAGATGAAGGTCTGTCAAGCAGCTCTCAGTCTGATATTTGTCAACCTCTCACTGCAATGGAGACTCCTAGGAATATAAAATCACGGCAGCCTTCCCAATGATTTAAAGGGATGGCAGTAGTGCATTATAGCTAACACATGGGGACTACATCCCAGGTTGTCTTATGAGTAGAGTCCTTGCCTGAGTATTTGCATATGTGCGAATATTCCATTAGCATATGAGACGTTATGTTTTAAGAATATCAATATGCTAAAATGCAATGGGGAAAGGTTAATAAGTATGTTAGGCTGTGAATATAAGCAGTTTTAGAGTGGTGTTATAATTTTCTCTGCATTTATACACAATCTGACACTGATCAAGGTAGTTAATTTTTGTCTGCTGGAGCAACTGAAATTTTAAATTATTAGAAATCTTAATTTGTGCATTTATTTGTTATCATGCAGCCTATTTATTGAGCTCAGAGCATGGTTCTTCCAGGGCTCGCTGAAGCCTTGAGGACATATTTTTTGGGAAGTGGCACAGCTAATTTTGCCCTTACTGTGCATCCTTGCATTGTTTCTACACAGGGCTCTGTTTTTCCCCAAAAATGACTAAAAGTAACTCTGCTTTTCACTGCTTTTGGGCATCATCTTGAAAAGTGTGGCTTGACTAAAGCAATGCAGCCCTGTGGTTTATAATACATATTGCCTTTGTGGTTGCAGGCACTGCCATGTGTTCACATAACTTCTCGCGATGAAAGATGAACAAGACCCATTCCATGTCCCCCCATCAGCAAAAAGCATAAAAACTTTTCATTTACTGCAGTATTAACAGGGAGAGAGGTGGCAGAGAAAAACCTGTCAGCAGTAAGTGCCCTGGCGTGGGTGGCCAGAGGCAGTGCCATTGCTGGTCCCTTATGGCCATTCTGCCTGCTGTGGGTGTGGGTGGTTTGCAATTTATGCCTGGATGAGGTGTTCAGGGAAGCCTATATTTCATACAGCTGCTTTGACCTGTCATCACTTTGGCTTGGGGAGACAAAGTTGCATTAGTTACAGTCTTTTACCATTTTTAAGCTTCTTTTAAAAACAGTGGGGATAAAGACATGTATTAAAATAACGCCAGAGAGAGCTTGAAGTTTTGAAATCAGAGTGTTTACTGCCAGACACATTTTCCCTTTGGAGAAATACACTTTTGAAGTGGCTCACATTTTACAAAAGGAAAGGCCTGTAGCTTTTTGAAGATCAAGCCTCCTTGTATATTTATTGATAAAAACATCAAAAACTTTAGCCTTAAGCTGTCTGGAGCATTAGGGTAGGAAGGCACTGAGTGCTTAAAATTAGAGAATTTGTTCTACATTTTTTTTGGAGCAGAGATGTAATAAAACCATAAAATATTTACTTCTTTTTATACTTTTAAACTAAATATTACCAATGTGGTGGTTAATCCTCAGTGTTAAAATAAGACTTTGTATCTAGCATTACAAATATACTGGTATGATTTACAGTGTCTGAGCTTCATGAAAAACTGATCTTCAACTCCCACTAAGATGGCACAGGCATCCTCAATCGTAAGAGGGTCTCTGTAAAAGTACATGCAATATGCACAGATGAACACATCAAAATTTTAATGAAAGAAGATTGAAAGTGAATTTGTGGCATTTGTAAAAGTCAGTCAAAGCAAGTAGTCTTTTTTCTTGTCACAAAGGGGAAAATGATTAATTTTGCTACTCTCTGATATCTGAATTAATGACTTACAGCATTCTGAAGGAAAGAAAATCTCTCTTACGTTAACACAAAACTTTGTACTCGTAAAAATTAAGGTGAAGCACACCATCTCTGTCAGAGATTCATTTATTTGAATAAAGTTGCAGAGGCCCTTGCCTGGCCAGTGGAGGGTGGTGATCATTTGATTTAATACTTGTACGCTGTGTGGAACCTGGACATAACCATTCTGCTTGTTTAAGGGATTCAGTAACAGAATTTGCATCAATACCACATTTCCATGGAAATCAGATTAAATGAATTTCATGTTTGTGTGAGCCTCATCCTGCCAGGCAATTGATATCCCATTTGCTTAAGATTTCTACTTATCTTTTGTTTTTATTTTTAAAGGTTGGAAAGAAATTGCTTATAGAGGAAAGGAAAACTAGAAAAAGTTAAGAAATAATTATCCTACACTTTTGCTTTATATAGCTGTTAGACTGTATATGAAGTGTTTCAGGTATTTTTCCTACTCCAAATCACTTTTTTTTTGAAAAAAAAAAAAAATCCATCTCTTCTTTATTTGTGGACCACACTTCAGGTGTAGCAGACCCTTTAAAATTTCTGGGAGCATTTGCTAGTAGATTCTATAATTTTTTATGATGGGGGGCTTATTTGCCTCTTTGTTCCATAAAGTCATGTGCAAACACCCCAGTCAGTCTGCATAGAGGAAAGATGTCATAGCTGGAGAAAATCTGAGGAAGTCTCACGAAATAGGATAAGAAACCAAACTTATGAAGGCTCCAGGGAATAGCTTCAAAAATGACCTCTGAACTTGGCATACAGTTATTGCAGGTATCACATTAAGACCTATGTTACTCTTTGGATACCCCTAAAAAAATGTGCATTACAGCAGTGTGTCTCAGCTCCACTGCTTCATTATCTTTGAGACCTAGGCTAGTGAGCTTAGAGATAGTTTAGATATTTTTAGACTACATTTGTCAAACTGCTTGAAATGTTTGAGTTTATCCAAAAAGGAGAGCTGTTATTTGATAAAAAGTGAGCCACTCTATGGGAAAAGAACATCTGATACCATAAATCTGTTTAATTTAGCAAGCAAAACAAGAAATCAGACTAAGTAGAAATTTGGAATTAAAGAACTGAGACTGGAAAACAGATGACTGTAACTACTTATTGGAAGATCCCAAATAACAAGAAGAAATAACCTAAAAGCAGAAAGGCAAACAGGGAATTTGTTAAAAATAGCTATTCAGGCCTCAAATATGCACCTTGGCTTAAGAAACACTTCCTTTTGTACCTAAATAAAACTTTGAGCATCTTTAAAGCAGTTGTTACTAAGTATTGCTGGATGTTTTGCCTTTGTCTGGTTTATCTAGGAAAAAAATACAAAACAAAGCTTAACCCCCAGATAGAAGAATTTGAAAGAACTATGAGATTCTGTCAAATTAACTGCATACTTAACAATACATTTTTTAAATCACACAGGGGAGCAAGAGATAGAAAGGCTGAAAATATTGAAGTACTCATCTGAGCACTTTATGCTTGAACACTTCATTCTTCTGAAATCTTGGAAAATTAATCAAAAGGAGTAAATATCTCCCAACATAAATATTCTTTTTGTTTTATTTTTTTTTTGTTTTTTTGTTTTTTGATGAAACAAAAATGCATGGGTTATCCATCAAAAATACATTGGTTTTAAAGGAAGAGTCCTTGTATCAAAAAGTGTTGCTTGACCAAAACTGTTTGAGCGAGACTCATTTTGGCCTTTCTGCACATACAGCTAGGAATCACAGGAAGTTCCTCTAAAACAACTTCTGCTCCCTCTGAAATAACTGATCTTCATTGAAGCTGACACAGTCCTCCCTTGCTGCCCATTTATATCTCACGGACCCAGCAGGTCTTGAGAGGAGGGGCTGCCCTGCAGCACAGCCTTTGTAATAATTGACATTTATTGCAGGGTCACCATATCTTTAGTATTCATTACAGACACTGATTAGAGAGGGTGATAAAGACATCACTGGAGATCAAAGCCCATCTTGGACTGGGAAAACAAAAAAGCATGCAAAGTAGCATTTTTAAATGGATGCATCTATTTAATCTATTCGCTGGTGATATTTTCATACATATGGTTTAGTGGTATTAGATTCAGAAGATGTAGCGGAGATTTTAATTTGCTTCAGTTCTGGTCTAATAGGCATAAAGACACCAGAGGATTCCGAAATACTGAACTCAGAGGTACTCTGACAAGCCTCTGTATTCATAATAACAAGAGCTGGTGTGAGCCTATACAATTTTAAACTAATTGCCCAGCCAATGTGCTCATTACCATATTGATGCAGTTCATAAATCAAAGCCCTGCCTATTCAAGCTGTTTACTAGTCTTGCATTAGGCAGTGTATTTCAACTGAGAAATGTAGCATGTTGCCAAAACACTGCAGAAACTTTATAAGACTGATAGAAGCACAAACCTGGGGAGCTGAAGTGCCACAAACCTGGCACTAAAGTGCTTGTTCTTGTTTGTTTTCTGAGTATGTTCTGATCTAGCCTTGAAAGTTTCCTTAATAACGTACTGGAGCACAGAAACAGGTCCTTAAGCAGCAGGGAGCTGCTGGCAATTTTTCTCAATTTGGCTTCCTACAGCAGCTTCTTTGCTTAATCAGGAGACTAACATACACTTTTTTTTTTTTTTTTGAAGCAATACAATACTTATGCCAGCTGAATTGAGGTGCATACATTAAGAATGGAGGCTTTTTGTATAGGGAAAGGAGAGATTAAGGCTCTTAACAAAGAAACCTAAGTTAGTCATCAAAATTAGGCGCCTGAAGTTAAATTCTTTGACTAGCCTACTGAAGAATCTAAAAGTGCAATTCATCTGCCTAAACAAGTGCCTACCTGCAGGTGCCAAGCAGTGCCCCTGAGATGCCCTGCTGTCCTACGACATCCATACAGTAGGTATGTCAGAGGAGTTGGAGATTCACACCTCTCTCAGCTGCCAGCTGAAGGCCAAGTGGATTAGTTTAGGACATCTCAAAGGACATTAGAAGCCTGTGTTTAGGCAGCTGAATTTACCTGGTTTTCCTTCAGGTATTCAGCCAGCTGGCTTAGATATCAGAAACAATCAGGTCTTGTAATCAGGATTAATGTACTTGGGCGGGGTTCAGAAGCTGCGGAGGTCTGGCTGCTTCCCACACTGTAGACTGGCTGGTTTCAGAGCAACTGAGGCGGTTCTTATCCCAGACACCACTGTCCTGTGAGTTATTTTTCTCTCTGTACTTCACTTAGAACGTAGCAAGAGAGACATATTTTTATGTGTTTCTCCTGGAATGAGAAAGCTACTACATTCTCCTGGAATGTAGTAGTTCCTGGTAGGTGCTGGGCATCTCTTCCCCTGTACCAGGTGTTCACCCCTGTGTTGACCATGGCCACGGTGGCAAGGACAGAGGGTGCTGAAGCAAGAGTCAGTGCATCGAGATTACGATGAAAATCAGGACCAGAACTTGAAATTGAACTTGTGGGTGTAAAGGAAGCTTGAAGCAGAAGCATTGCATTTAAGAGTTACTGAAGGTTGTTGGAACTTTTGGGAGAATTTAATAGATTATGGAAAATCAGAAACTAGGAGAGGTATAGGGCTTTCTTAAGATTATCTTTTTATCCCTGTTTAAGAGAACCCAGTTCAGGGGAAAAAGGGCACATATTTCTAATGAAATGCAACTCTCTTCCATAAACAATATTAACAAGAAGAGTTCATCCTATTAAAACAGTCATGATGCCTGATGAAGCCTCAGTCTCTTATGTTCTTTGTGTAAATTCAATCATGACAATTAGTAAATAAAACATTTTTTATGGATGGAAGATGCAAAGTGATTAAGACAATGCTTTAGTGATGGAGAAATTCTGATTCCAGCTTACAACTCTTCTGCTGGCTGTGTGGTCACAGCAGATGCAAACATCCAATTCCTTATATGCAGATCGTGGATAATAATGGTTAAAAGTGAAATTAATATGAACTGAGACTTTCTTATGAAGGCACCCAAGACAGTGATATGTTTTTCTTTTTCAGGGAGGGAAATAAACTTAAAGAACTTAATTTCTTTCATTTTAAGGAATTATGAACCATACAAAACCAGACCACACCATTTTCTGACCCTGTGAATTGCCAAAATAACTGCTTTTGGCTGGTAGTTGGTGTCACAGGTTCAGCAGAGATTTCTTAGAGGGATATGTACAATTTTGGAAGATGCTTGCAGGCTGTGAAAGATAATTTTTTGTTGATAAACAATTTTGAATAGAGAAGAGCTAAACAGAAAAAAATCCTAAAACCAAGCTGCTTGTTGTTTACCTAACTTGTAGAGTGAGAAGTGGTTGTCTTACATCATTTCTCATTCAGGAGCTTAAAAATAAAAAGATATGAATAGAACTGTCCTATGTAACTAAATGTTATCATTGACATCCTCCAATATGAAAAAAAAAAAAAAATTGGTTCTTCCAGCTTCTTTTTACTTGTGCAAAATGAAGAATAAGTTCCAAACAGTCCATTGAGCATCCCATAAACATAAATGATGGAATTCACTTTAAAAGCTGAAGGAACAGGAAGGAGAAGCAGCTCATACCTGTGTGTCTTTGCTTGCAGAACGGATGTTTCCTGACTTTGGTGTGGACTGGCAGCTTAGATAAAAACCTTGGTATCTTACCAATGTGAAGCTCATCAGCCTAAGGGACACAGACTTTTTTTTTTCCCTATGTGGTCTATCCAGTGTTATTTTAAAAACTATTATTCTATATTATTTTATCAGGTGTTGGTTCATTTTGGAGCTTGTGTTTATGAACAGTGTCCATGTATGGCTGGTTACTCTTCCTGTTCCACATTGATTGCACTGCCCATATAAAAACAAAGCCAAAGTATTCTAGGGCAATATCTTTACACAGGTTTAATTTCTCAAGCAATTAGGTAAAAGGTGCCTACTGGCAGAAGGAAAGATAGATCTTATGCTTTGAAGATACTGTACTGCTGCTCACACATTCCCATCATTTGGTTTTGCTCAGGATTGTAACCGTGCTATTCACAGGCTGCACAGAGCAGAAAGATTTGTAAAATCAAGGCCCACTTTATGTAAACTAACTAGAAATAAACACTGCCCATGGATTTAAGCTCTTAGAAAGGGCAACAGTCATATTGCAGAGGGTATTTTCTCACCTTATTTGCAATTACCATGTAGTGTAAGGTGACAATGACAGTGCCTTTGGAAATGCTGGTTTAGGCAGAAATACAATTGAGTCAGCACACTGGCAGGATGTTAGTGCCTGTGCTGGGTTAAACTCAGCCTCAGGCTCAGCTAATAGCACAAAGTGTGTCAACAGCTCCTCTCATAGCAGTCTTTCTTTCTATACACTGCAAGTAGGTCCAGCTGTAAATAAATTGCTGACATTGCTGTGTTTGTTAAGAGAGTGCTTGCAAAACAGCACATCTGCCACCAACAGTTGCACCTAAGACAAACATAAATGTAAGCACTATTAAATTAACAAAGTGTCTCTTTATCATTTTAGTTTATTGCATTTGAGAAGATATTTTACTTTCCTTGGCAATGAGAATGAGCTTCTGACACAGTGGAGGTGGAGGCAGTGCTGACAAAGCTGGCAGTAGACAGACCTGGTAGTGCAGCTGCCCTGGGATAATGAACACTTCTTAATTGACACAACCCTCACCAAACTGTCACATAAAATAATTCCTGAAAAATACTTGCCTCAATATGTCGCTTCATTTGCTGACTGACTCATTCATAACTATGCCAAATTTGTTGCTGAATAAAATACTGCTTAACTTCAGTGAAGGCAATCAGGAGCATGAGGTGTAAGAGATACCAGCATCTCAGTGCCACCTCCTTCACTCGCTGAAATGAGTCAGCATGGAAGTACATGTGGCAGCACCTGTGCCAAGTATCTGTGCCTCAAGGATATCTCAAGGTGAAAAACGTAATCTACAGCTACAAGCTGGAGTACATGAATACATCCATTACACGAGTAGAAGGGTATTGCAGCATTTCATTTTTGCTTTTTGCTCTGTTTAAAAGCAATATAGAAGAACACTTCCAAAAGTTATAGTTATAACTCAAAGACTTCTCACCCCATATTTCCAGTGACAATACATCCTTCTCCTTTCCAGGCTAGATTCACAAATAACTGATTTATAATCACACTCAGAGGCTCATGTGTCCAGTAACTTGCACTACAACTACATTTTGCAGCATATGCAGAAGTCTGTCTGCAAGCTATGATTCTATTAATATATATAAAAGGAAAGAGTTGTAAAGCTTTGGCAGCGAATATAGGTCTTGACGAAACATAGGCAAAAAATCATTAGAATTTACAAGTGACATGGAAGCTAATTTTGGTACTGCTTTACACTTGCTTTATACTACATCAAAAGGCATTTTACTGCCTACCTTTTCAAAATCTGACAGCATCCAAACTCAAGCAGTGGGAACCTGACTCCAGGTGCTCCAGGTGATAAAGCAAAGCACGATGTTAAGGTCTGGCATAATGTGAAGAATGAGGTCATGCAGTATTTTTAGAAGTGCTTGGTGATCCTATGAAGCATGCTCTTACTCTCTCTTTTTATTTTTTTCCTTCCCCTCTCCTTTTTATCTGTCTTTTTCTGTGAATAATTCGGCCAATGCTTGAAGAAGGCTCTTTTCGCCCCAGGGATTCTCACACATATTTCTGTTGACAGAGTTCTTGTGCAACAAGGAAGCTGAAATGTCTTTTGTTAAGGATCTGCTCACTTCTTTCTCTGCTCTTCCCCAGTGCTTGGAGGATCTTTTGGTTACTCACGCAATTCCTGTTGTTACGCTTATGGAAATTAACTGAATTGAAAAATATGGGGTTACCTTGCAAAACAGGTAAAATTATCATCAACAAAAAATCCTGATCTCTTCATTTTCTCTTAGTCTATGTATCTTGCATTCTCTTGCCTTGTTTTCTTAGTTTTTCAGGGGAATATTGTATAAGTCAATAGAAAATACTAAGCAAAGTCATTGTGAATGGGAAAAAAATGCACTAGCACCTGCAAGGCAGAAACTTTTTATTTTAGATGAGTGGTGTACTGTTCCAGCCAAGATTAGGATTTGATTTGCTGGTTTAATAAGTCAGTTCAGATCTAAATTGAATTTAAACTGAAAAAGTTACATATATTCACATGCTCTGTAACACCAAAATACATAATGGGTATTGAAATGCACTCATTTAAGCCATGTTTGAAAAGCTGGTTTAGGTGACTTCCTGTTAGAGAAACACTATGAAATAAATCATAATAATTTGATTTCAGGCAAAGGGGAGTCGAGCCAGTAGAGCATGATACACAGAAGTTGATCTGTGAGGCTTCACATACACACTTGTGTGTGCCAGATCATATGAGAACCTCCTTTCCATGGCATGCCACTAGCTATATCAAAAATCTGTATTAATTTACTGCTGATTTGTAAGGAGTTTTAATTAATAAATAACATTCTATTCATAAGTTTTAAATTCACATGTGTGAGCAGCTGAAGTTGCTACACTCAGATATGCATTTCACATTTGGCAAAAAATAATCCTGTGTGTTGCTTTTTAATGTTTTTGCTCTTACTAATGCTTCTTGGAGTTGGACAGTTACCTCTGGCAGCCCTGAATTCCCTTTTTAGTTGAAAAACCTGCATATACTTTCATTATTCCACATTATCTACACTTGCTGCTACCAGTAGAGCAAATGCTACAGTATATATTTAGAATTACGTATGCATACGAAAGTAATCTCCCTATTTATAAAGCCTTAAGTCCTTTTTGAGAAAGATTACTAGTTTTCAGAACTTGTATGTGCATACATTCATCATTGTGGTGAGAATTACATTCTTTTGCAGGACTGTCTTAGAGGCTTTTTGTGACATATACAGATTTAGCTCTGAATGTTCAGAGCACTCTGAGTTACAAATTTTGCTATGGGTAGGTTTTCTAAATTCTCTGCTTTGCCAAGATTGCTCCATTTTTAGGAGCTAGAAATGTCTATGTGTAACTCTTTATAAATATGGACTTTGATATTATACATTAAAGTGTGAGGTTTTTCATAGTCACTGCTAGATTGAGTAAAAAGATAATGTTGCACAGGATGAACAAGGGTAAACTGACATTCTTCTTACCACTTCCTCCTCAGAGATTTCTTGCCATACTTGCACAAAACCAGCCTGCTTTTGCATACTTGATTTGTTCCAGTTTCATCCCAGGAAAAATAGAGTACAATAAAATAGCAAATCCAGTAAACAGAAAAAAATATTTCATGATTTTTGCAATTAAACTGTAAAAATTACAGCTTTACATCATATCCTGTAAAAACCAAAAGTCATTTGAAAGAAATAACTTAGCAAAGTTTTAAAAGAAGTTGGGTATTGATTTTAAATGCTAGTAACATAGAGTTATATAGAGAGATAATGAAAAATACAATATTTTGGATGATAATTCATGTTTGGGAGTCTAAAGCATCATCCTAAAGTATTAGAAATAAAAAATATATAATTCACTTATCCTGGGCATACCTACTGCAGAATTTAATGTACAAGGTAGAAACTGATACACAGGAAGTTCCACCTAAATATGAGGTAGAACTTCGTTATTATGCAATAACTTCTTTATTATTCTCTATTGTTCTAATCTCTTTGACTAGAAGAGATTGCCAGGGAGGCAAGAGGGAGATTGTGAAATCTTTCCCTCACTGGAGATATTCAACAAGTGTCTGGACACAATCCTGTGCCACATGCTCCAGGATGGCCCTGCTTGTGGAGGGAGGTTTGATAACCCCCTGTGGTCCTCTCCAAACCAACTCATCCTGTGATCCTGTGAATTTCTGTAACTGCTTCTGTAGCATTTTTTGCTAAATGTTTGGCTTATTACAGCAAAGATGTTACTATGAACACAGAGGTGTATTTCTGCAGATGTCATCACTGCAGATCCTGCTTGGCAGCATTACCAAAACTAAAGAGAGTCCAGGAAATGGTCCAAGGAAGGGAAGAAAGAGTGACAATAGGAAGGGGTGAAGACTGGGAAAGACAATCTCTGGAGGAGACCTGGAGACCTGAGCACTGCTACTTCTTCTGGAAGTACCATCAGATGAAGAATGGGACAGCCACCACAGCAATGGCTGGTGAACACAACCCACCCTCTCACCTGATGTGGGCAGCCAGGCCAAAGCTCTTTTGCTGCCTTTTGCGAGTCTGCTAGAGTAGGCAGAATTTTTGGCTTATAGCTGGCTTTGTGTGGTGGGAGCATGGCTTCTTCCAGGGTGCTGGCTGTCAGGGACTCAGAAGCAAAGGTGATGGCTCATAGTGAAGCACAGATAATAATCACCTGAAATGGCAAGAGGCTTTTCCACTATGCCCACAATGTACAAGATATTGTGCAAAAAGTTAGTTATTCAAATCATTCCATCTAAATGTTTTCTTTTTCATTGTGTTCAATTAGTTCTCCCCTTTCTGGAAGTGAAGTCAATTCTGTGTAGATGACTAACCTGAGGCACCTCAGAAAATTAGGCCTTCAGGAGTAGGTCTCTCATTCATGCATAGATAATGTAATCTATTATTATTGTGTATCATAGCTGTGGGCTGATATTCTTCTTGGCATTATTCGTCCCTCTAAAGGCTGGATGACTGGTGCAAGCTTTTTGTCTAGACATCCTCAATAGTTTTGTATTAGGCAGTCAAGCCAGGATGGAGACTTCTCCCACATTAAAATAGGTAAACAAGATAAGTGAGAGCATTTACCTTCTGGAAGCATTTTTCTCTCTCCACTGACTCCAGCAGAAGGTTAGACAGTTTGCAATAATGTCTGATGTTTAAATAGCTATCAATAGCTGAGAGGAGGTCTACATGAACAGTGTGTACCTGCATGTTCACATCTATTACAGCTGCAGTTCAAATGACAAAGGTAATACAATAAATCCAAATTTTCTGGATGTGTTACAGTAGTCTTTCTATTACCAAAGACATGCTTGTAACAGTAAAATATACACTAACCAGCACTAAAATATGCCTAGCTGGTGTGCATTGCTCAGTTTATGGCACATGCAGTAACAGGCACATCACATGCCAGCATCTTACTTTGCTTGCTTCCCACTTTGACAGTCACAGTGCTGCCTTCTGACACATCTTCCTCATCATTGACAGGTTTGCCGCATATATCAAAGGCTTAAGATTCTCTTTTTATTTTGAAAAGCTTCTGTTCTGCTTTGCTCTCTCACAGATGGAGTACTGAAACAATCATTAAAATAAATACTACCAATATTCAATCTGTCACAAGAAGTAAATGACATGCATGGGTGAACAGAAGCTACTCAGTGATGCGAGATCAGTTCTTCAGCTGCTCCCTTCTCCCAGTGCATTGGAGGTGCACTGCCTGGGTGTGAGCACAGACATTAAGACTTTGGAAGCAGACAAAGCCAACTCTGATGTAGTACTGAAACTCTCTGTTATTTTTAGCCTACTCCTATTCCTTTTTAAATCTATTGGAAATGGGCAGGTGCTGCAGTGCACTGGCAATTCACTGAATTCCAGACAATCACTGATGTCTTCTTTTCTGTCTGTTTTCCCTATGACATTTCCATGTGTTTTGTCCCTTAGTCTTCCCTATGGCATTTTAGTAACTTTATCATAGCAGTGTAAAAGTTGTCAGTGATTTAACAGACAATGAAAATACAGTAAACAGAGGCATGTTTAGATAAAGAGCATATGTCTAACATCACTTCAAATTATTCTGAACTGTTGTGTCAATAATCAACTTAGAGTCATTAATTAAAAAACATTTCTGCACTTGCCATTTCTTTCCCAGTCTCTAAGCAAAAGAAGTCAAAAATCTCATTTTAAGTTCATTTAATCTGCATACATGAAATATTTTTGAAGAGGCACAAGTAAATCTGAAGTAAATTTGATATTAACATTTCAAGTTTCAGTGTTACTTTTGCTGGTGTGCTCCATTGCAAGCATGTTGTCATTAATTTATTTACTTTTTTTTCAGAAGCTGAAAGGATTCAGATGTTTTTATATGAGAATCCAAGCATTAATAATGACTGTGTGATTATGGTTTTGGAAAACTAAGAATATTTTTCCTGGCTACATATGCAGATTTATGTTTCTTAAGAAAAGCAAGAATGAAGTAATTTTGATCTCTGATGGATGAAACCCATTGGAATGGAAACTAACACCTATAAAGAAGAACAGGGCTCACCTTATCTTACATCTGCCAAGTGCCAGGGAACTCCAAAGGAAGCCAAATATGAAGAATACCAAAGAAAGGCAGAAAATCAGACAAGTCCATATGAATTTCAGAATTTGTTACTGGAACCTGAGCTGAGCTTGCTGTCTGTGTCATCCTTATTGGACCACAATGAGACATCCTTACAAATTGGCATGGCTGCAGGGCATGCCAGTGCCACCAACCAGCCTGAGACAAAGCACCTTTGTGAAGAATTATCCTGTTCTACAAAGCACACGTCAAAGGAAGATCTTTTAAACCCTCCCAGGAACACAGAATGGCCAGTCCTCACAGGAGAAAATTCAGACAAGAAACCAGAATCAAATTATGAGATTAGAGTCATAGAACACAAACCATGTGCTATCACATTTTCTGATTTTGAATTTTTATCACATAAAGCTGAGACTAGGCTCCATATTTGTGAGGCAGGAGAAGCAGATGATTTTTCTTCTGAAGAGGAAGAGAAAGGTAACAGAGGTGATCATGACACATTTACAGAACTGCCACTTTATGAGGCATTTTTCAAAGGTCTTCAGAGAAGGAATGTTTCCCAAAGAAAGCAAGCTCAACATGAACAACAGCACATCTGTCATTTAGAAGACTGCAATAATCATTCTGAAAAGGCATTGAAGGACCATGACAAAGAAGAAAAACACATGGAGCTGCAGGTAATACAAGCTATTCTTTAGTTTCAAGTGTGTTTTAAATAAGTGGTGTCATTTATGGTTGGTTACAGGAGGGAAAAGGGTTGTGTAAATTGTTATAGGGTGATAATTATTGTGAATTACAAAATTAAGAACCTAAATCTACAGTAAAAGTATACTATTTTTTTTTTCACTAGACAAATCTTACTTCATATTGACCACACTTCTATTAGCCTGAACTTCAATCTTTGGTTTTCTGGTTTCTTTTTTATTGAAATGGGAACATTGGCTCCATTTCCTACATTCCTATGAGATCATATATCATGCCATGTACAGCACACAGTCTGAGGACTGTTCCAAAGAGATAGAGCTCATGTTTAGTCTTAGAGCAGATATATTGCTTCATGCTGAAAAATGGGTTTTTAGTGTGGTGGCACTGTAGCACTGAGCCACCTAACCCACAGCACTGTTTCCACTTAATAACTGTTTTCTGTACTATTATTTCATTAAAACAATATAGGGGACAAGCTAAAGAGTGGTATATAACAATTTTTTGGTTGGTTGGTGGGTTGGGTTTTTCTGGTTTTTTTTTAATCTGTGCTGTTATATATCATGATGTTCAATAGACCAGTGGCCAAAATGAAAACAGAAGTTTTCAGGACAAAATTAAAAACCTTGGGTAATAAAAATCATCCAACTATATATAACCTTTCCAGAAAAAAAAAAAAAAAAAAACAACACAACTTTGAGTAAATTACCTTTGTTTATTGGAACTGGAGGAACAGAAGCCTCCCAGCTGAATTGTCACTAGTCTGGACAATAAGCACGGTTTCCCCCTGCTCACAGCTGGTGACAAACCAAATTACTACAGTTAACACATTTATCATTGGAGAAGTTCAGTTCTAATAAAAAAATTAGAAGTGACTCCAAATAGTGGGCAAAACCAAACCGTTAGCATTCCAGTGTTCCTGACCTTGCAGCACAAATTGATCTTAACCTGTAGGTCAGGCATACCTTTCCAACCTCTCTTCTCCTTCCTCCAGCTTTTAAAAGCTATTTTTCATATAAATCTGCTCTATGCCTTGAAAACCAGGCAGTAGCCCTGTAGTCTTTTACCCAGTGTGTTTTATTTTATTCTGCATGCAGTTCTCCTTTTACTTCTAGTGCTTATGACACAGAGTTGCTTCATTGATTTCTGATTAAATGAAGGGAAGTAGAATTTGGACTATAATGTCCATATTTACATCAAAACTATGGTGTAAAAAACTTAATTGCTTCTCTCCTTTGGTCCTAATCGATCTCCAGTTTGGTATGACTAATTATGCCCTTAACTGAGTGTGTTTTGTGCTGTATTTCATACATATCCCAACTTCACTGCAGTAACCCATCAGCACATAAAGAAATAAGCCAGATTTTTAAATATTTTTCTCAGCAGATAGTATGAGAAGACCAAGGCCTATAGATGGTTCCCAAACAGTGCAACTTCTGATGCAATACTGACCCTGATTCTCATGACACATGGTTTATTAAGTAATTGCTTTGTTCTTCTAACCTAAGCTAAGTCTTACTTCCTCATTTACTCAGAAACATTCACATTAATGAAAATAATATATCTCAAAATGGATGCACGACGTCCTTTGGATTTTCTTTACTGAAGGTCATTCCCATGGATAAAAGATGCCAAGAGATGTTGTCATTTAGTTCACTTTATGTCTATGACATAAAATAAACTCAAGGATGCAACTTGAGTTTACAGTGCAAAATAATGGATTATAAATTGCCAGAGAAGCATGTGAAATTACCTAGTAAATCTCAGTAAATGTATCAAAACATTTCAAAAACTGGATGCAATGTTGCAGTCCTGGTTTTGATTTTTTTCTATAAGTATGCATCATCAATAAGTATGTCAAAAAGTATGCATCATTCTAGGAAACCCTCCAAGAATTTAAAAAAAAATTAAAAATAAATATTATCTTGTCTCTCAAATTTTAGCAGCAGTTATGCATTACTATGCAGACTGAAATCTCCCCCCCGACTCTGGTTGAAGCAAATGTATGTCACTGTCAGGTTACTTATTTCTATTGTTTAGAAATGGTATTAGGGAAAAATGACTTTATAGTGGAAAGAAATTAAATAAATAAAGACAGAATGGGGTAAAAATGCTGACAAGGGCAACCATTACTGCTAATACTTAAACTTAAAAATCATGTAAAAAACAGATTACTTCGGCCTTACAGATACAGAAAATCATACAGAGCACCCTGCACAAGATCCTGGCTAAATCCTTGCTACTGGAGTTCACAGTGAAATTGTGTTTAAAATCTATCCTGCAGGGGCATTCCTAGCCAGATGCACCTGTTACTGACTGCAAACCTCCTATCTGAGTTCTAGAAAGGAGGAAAGGCTGTCACCTTTTCCGCGATGGAAGTGCTGGCCCTTGCAGGCAGTCACCACAAGCAGAGTCAGTGTCCCAATCTCCTCTTAAATAGTTGTTACACACATTTAAGTGACAACTCTTGAACTTCTTGTTTCATTCTAATTAATAAATAGAGACAAATCTTCAAGTGCACTGAGCAGTAAACAAGTAGAGGGAAGATGGAAAAAATTCAACTTGTGTATACTGCCAACTCCATGTCAAGTGGAAGAAACTGCTGAAAACAATTAATATAATGATGCCCTTTAAAAAAATGCTCTTTTTTCTTTTTCCAAAGGCATACAGCTTCTGCCTCTTCTGAGTGGTACAAGATAAATGCTACTTCTGTTCAATTTATGAATTCAGCATAGTCCCTGACTTTCCACCAGCAGTTCCACATATATTTCCTGTGTTTTCTCATAAAATCTAAATTTGGCAATCTGTTTTGCTTTGTCGGGAGTCTGTAATCTGCAGTACATTTAATGCGCTGTTGCATCCCGGGCTGCGTTCAGATGAGGGGTTCTGATCTGTGTTAGTTAGCCGGTTCTGTGTACCCCCGTGCACCCCCTGTGTTTCCCCTCCCTGTGGTGGTCCACTCCAGGTCACTTACCATTGGAGCTCACCCTGCCAGTCCTGTAACCACTCCCCTGTCCACTCCAGAGAGTTCTGTGCCCGTCACCCGTTCCCGCAACCCCATTCACCCCAGAGCCCCGTGTCCGCCCCTGCCGCGTTCCCGTTGGTCGCCGTGGTCCATGTCACCGCCACGGCGCCTGTCCCCATTGGGCGGGAGGGTTTCTGCCCTCCTTGTCCCGCCCCCTATAAAATCCTGTGCTTCCCCGGTCCCAGCGCCATTTTCGTCCACGCGGAGTTGGGGGCAGTTCGCAGCTTCTCCATCGCAGCTCCCGTGGCCATTAAAGCTTTCCAGCCGTCCACGCGGACAAAGTGGACAATTCCTTCGCCTCTCTGTCTTGTCCCTCCCACGGCAGCAGAAGCAGCCAGCCCTACCCTGGGTGCAGAAAGCAGAAGTGCCCAGGAATCGCGGCAAGTACCAGTCCCGCCGAGAAGCAGAGGCGCCCGAGCTGGGCACTCCGGAGCTGCCCAGGACCGGGAAAAATAACGCATCGCCGCAATGCCCAACACAGTTCTGCTCAAATACTTAGGCTAATGGTTGGACTAAATGTTCTTAGAGGTTCTTTCCAACCTAAATAATTCTATGGTTATTTGGTTAGTTCTGTCCAGAAATTCTTTTGCAGCTCTGAAGTGGCACCTTCAGCCATTTTTCTTTTCTTGTTTAATTTCAAGTCTTCATATCAAACTTGATACAGCATTTGTGCATGCTGCCAGCTCTGTGTGCAGGGGCAATAAATTATTCAGAATAGCTTCTGAAGCATAACGTTTTTCTAGACTGTCATTTCTTCAAACTATACTGAGCAGGACACAGCTGATAGACCATATTTAACCAGGAACTACTATTCAAGTTTCCATCAGCAAGCTTATCCTATCCTTACAAGGCCTGAAAACAATATGTGTTACTTTCAGGAGTAACATTTCAGGCAAGTAAATAATTGAAGGTATTTGAGAGATATTAGGCAATAAGAAAGTATTATGAAATCATACCCTTGACAGTGTGATTTGTCATGGATCTTCCCTGATCCCAGGGATTGTATAGAAACCCTGCTAATAATTGTTGGCTGCTGCAAAGAGACAAACATAGTCCTATCAACATGGCAGCAAACTGAAAATCCTTTCTGGAGCAATTTCAAATAGTTTCTTTGTGCAGGCCACATTAGCAACTGGAACAGCCAAAAACATTTCTGTTGCTGTTGATATTTATTAGGACACCTAAGAGAGCTGTCACAGCTTCCTCTATTGTTTCTCTCTCCCTTGAGAGACAATGGGATAAGTCAGGAAAGTCACATGCTGGAAAGGAGCTGCTTAGAGTAACCATTAGGACTGCTAGGTGCTCCAGCAGCCCCTCTGAAGCCTCCCTGTCTTTACTCATGTTTACATCATGCCTCTTTCAATGAATTTAGGAAGATCTAAACCAAACCTGTTTGTTTGTTTAAAGTACCACAATGATGGACTAATATTTGCGTTGAATGTTACCGTGTTCAGCTGGGTCAAACAGAGAGTGAGATGCCACTCCCCAGGAGAGACAAGATGACCGAAACAGATAATTTAGGTAATTAAGATAGCATTCACAATGAATACCTTTGTCAGGATTTGGCCTTCAGACTGTAAGTTCAAAGACTTTTGCAGGAGGCTGCACAGGCATGGGAGTGGCCAGTACAATGTCAGAGACAGCCTCTGTGTGCAGCTCTGTATTGTGTTAGCAGGGGAGCTGTGCCATCACCTTTCACCATCAGTAAATCTGCAAGGAAAACTGTAGTGTCATAAAGGAGGTTTGTGAACCTCCATTGTTTCTGACATTTAAAGCTAAGGCAACTGAACTCTGAAAATTCTTTCAGAAAACAGTCATTTACTGGGAAAAAAAATGGAAGATCAGTTCCTCTTCCCCTGATTATTCACTTACTGTCATTAGTTTCCTTGTTCCATCCTTGTAATACAGTTAGGTAAATTTTATCCTCATTACTCATTGCCAAATGAAAAGTTTGATAATCATTGTATCAGCTTAAATCAAAAGATTTAGGCTGGAATAATTTGCTGAAATGTAACATGGAAGTTTCCATAGCATCTGTCCCTCATCTTGTCTTCTTGATTCAGCCCAGGATGCAGTTGGCTTTCTGTGCTGTGAGCACACACTGCTGGCTCATGTCCAGCTTTTCTTCCACAAGAAACTCTGAGTTCTTCTTTTCTCAATGAGTTCTGCTCCCAGTCTGTGCTCATGTCTCAGATTGCCCTGATGCATGTGCAGCCCCTTGCACTTGGACTTGTTGGACCTCATGAGGTTCTTGTGGGCCCACTTCTCAGGTTTGTCCAGGTCCCTCTGGATGACATCCTGTCCTTCTGTTGTGTCAACTGCACTGCTCAGCTTTGTGTCATCTGAAAACTCATTGAGGGTGCACTTGATCCCACTGTTGATGTCAGTGATGAAGATATTGAAGGGCACAGGTCCCAAGACAGAGCCCGGAAAGACAGCACTTGTCAGTGGCCTCCACCTGGACATAGAGCCATTGACCACAATTCTCTGGCTGTGTCCATCCAGCCAATTCCTTCTCAACCAAACAGTCCACTCTTCAAATCCCTCTGACTCCAGTTTGGAGATAAAGATGTCATGGGCGACTGTATCAAAAGCCATAAAGAGGTCTAGGTAGATGACATCGGTCAGTCTTCTGTCAGTTGCTGCAGTCACAAGAAGAGAAGATAAATCCTATATAATTTATTCAAAAGCCATAGTCCTTAAAGTCAATTATCATTCCTTAAAATATATGTATCCTTCTGTGTGACCTGTAAATATTTTAATCAAGTAATCATACCCTATGAGAAAGGAATCAGAAAGTTTTAAGTCTTTGACAATGAATCTGACCTGGCAGTGTGCCCAGGTGATCCTGACCTTTATCAGCAGTAGTGACCATCCCCCTGTACTCTGCACTGGTGAGGTCACACCTCAAATCTCAGAACGGTGTTCCGTTCTGGGCCCCTCATTACAAGAAGAACATTGAGGGGCTGGAGCATGCCCAGAGAAGGGCAATAGAGCTGTGGAAGGGTCTGGAGCACAAGTCTGATGAGAAGCAACTGATGGAGCTGGGGGTGTTTAACCTGGAGAAAAGGAGGCTCGGGGGAGACTTCATTACTCTCTACAACCACCTGGAAGGAGGATGTAGTGAGGTGGAGGTCAGTCTCTTCTGACATGTCTCAAGTGAAAGGACGAGAGGAAATGGCCCTAAGTTGTGCCAGGAGAGGATCAGATTAGATATTATAAAAATAATTCACCTAAAGACTGGATAAGTATTGGAATGACATGCCCAGGGAGGTAGCAGAGTCACCATCTCTGGGAGTGTTCAAGAGACATCTGGATGTGGCACCTGGGGATATGGTTTAGGGGTGATTATGGTGGTGCTGGGTTGCTGGTTGGACTAGATGATCTTGAAGGTATCTTCCAACCTTAATGACTCTGTGATCCTGTCACAGAGAATTTTCATTATTCAGATTACATTGAGTTCATTCAATTTAAATGATCAAAACAGAGCAGCAGTCAAGCCTACATCTGTGATCAGGTACTTTACAGCTGCCAAAGTAAGCTTCTTACCCCTGTACTTGGGTGGCTTACACTCTGCTCAATGCCTTGCTTAGCCACTCTGAAGTACTTTTTTGAGAGGTACTATTCTGTTTTCATTAATGAGGCAGTGGAACTTAGGTGGAATTCAAGCTATCTGAAAATTGCTCTGCAATAGTACCTTCTTCTCTAATTCAGTTGCACGGGAGCAAAAACTAGAGAGGAACATATTAGAGTAAAGTACAAATTCCTACTCTCATTCCTCCCATACTTTGGAAGTTTGTACTTCATTTTACCCTATGAAACTGAGACTCCAAAGCTAGAGGAGAACGGTTGCAAACTCTTATGACTTCTTCATGAGGAATAATACAGTTATTATTATGTCCTTTCAGTCATCTTCTTCGGACATTGGAAATCTACCCAGGTAGGAGAGCTGAGCACTGAAATAACAATATCCAGGGAGAACAGGCTATGAAATCAAGGGCAGAAAAAATGGGAAATTACTTGTCTAAGAAAGGAGTGTTGCGCTAAGCTTTATACATTCTAATTTCCTTTGTGGGTCTGTATGATTTGTACTTTCTGTATTTCACTGGCACATTCTTGAGAGCTGATAGATAAGGACATGGTGACAAACTTTGCAAGGTTTTTAAGTGTTTATGCTTATTTCTTGCCTACTTGGAAAAGGGGTTGGAGGACTGATGATTACTTTAGCAATGATGCATTATTGTCAGTCAATAAATCATCACAATCAGCTCTTTACTATTAAGAGTCAGATAAATGCTGATTTAGGGACTTATTAAGTTAATGAAAGGATCTTTTATTAGCTTCACAAATTTGAAGGACTAATGGTGAATATAGCATTTTGCATTGAGTACTTTTTTCTGTCACATCAGTATATTCCTAATAGTGTAACCATTTCCCATTGCAATATGGCATTTGTTGTGTCCTGCTTGTTGTGGACATTAGCTACATTACTGTTTCTACTGAGAAAATATAGCAACTTTGGAAAATAACAGTAAAGTTATAAGAATAATAGTAATTTAAGGATATGCTTAAAAATCATATTGTAAAGAACTGGTATATTGAAATGATGTAGGAGAACATGTAGATGCTATCAATATTACTGCCTTTTATCTCTCCAGCATACTTTCATTCTGCTTGCCTGTTTTATTAAATATGCATCACTCATTGTTGATTAATATAGAATTAAAAAATAAAAATGTATATGGCCTTAGAAAAGATACACTACTTGTCATTAGCAAATACACTTATTTTAAATCACAAGATCATCTTTGGCAGGCATCAGTGGCTATAGGGTTGAGGTTGGAGAAAGGATGCACTCTGGTTTTTTTTTGTAGAATACATCCCACGGACTATTTTGAGCTGTCCCTTTCAGCTTGGGCTCTGCCAAAATCCTCCTGGGGAAAAGTTGTAATATGAGGGGACACAATCTGTTCTTTATCAAAAGCAGAGATGATTAACAAATCTCCATGTGATGGGGTGACTAACACTCAAAAAATTCAGAGGGCTGCATTGCAGTTGATTCTTCCGTGGTTTGCAAAATACCATCACTCTAAAAATGTGTAGGAAATAGTATAGATTACTGTCATAGTGAGAGTCTTAGAAAATTAAAATTAGGAAAAACTAATGAAAAAAATTGGATTATTAGTCAAAAGGACAACTCATCTTGACTTTCAAATTCCTTTAGAATATTTACAAAGTGCATTTCAACTTGGTGTTGAATTAGGTTATACACATATATTTTATATATATAATATATACATTATAGAAGGTGAGATTACTGAGTTACCTTGCACAGTGTGAACCTTGGGCTGTTCAGGTTAATGTGTAGAACTTTATAGCTGTCCTTCCAAGAAGAAACTGAACTGCCAACGAATTTTGTTGCACAGTCTCATCAAAGCCCATGTGCACACATTAAAAGACTCCACAAACAGCATTTTGGGAACCCTTGTTTTAGTGTGTTCAAGAGCATTAGTGCACTGTTTATTGTTTATATTTATTGTTATTGTTTTTATTTATTGGTAAAGCTTCAGAAGACTAAATAGTTAACACAATAGATGTTTTATATTAAAAGGGGAGAATATTCACTACTTATGAGTTATGGTTTTTTCAAATATTGACTACTTTATTTGTTGTGCATTTGAATATTTTAGAATCATAAGGCCACATCAGGAAAGAGCAATATTACTATTGGTCTTGCCAGAAAACATAAAGAAGATTATGTGGAGACCATAAAATAAAAATGCACTGAGACCATAAAATAAAAAAGGTATATCAAGATTCTTCTTTAAAAGTATCTGAAAATATCTGGAACTTGTGCAATGTGAGCCCATTCAAGTGTTTCATGTATTTCTACAGAAGGAGAGAAAAAGTCAACAGAAAATATGCCCTGTCTAAGTCAAGTCTGTGATGAACAACATTTTTCTGTCAGGGCATGGGAAGAGGCACCAATTACAGACTGAGTCTTAGGTGCAGGGAACCAGAAGAAACATGTAGAAATCTGTTAATATGCTTATCATTGAAATTAAGATATTTCTTCAAGGAACAGATGGAGACACTGGATAAACTGTGGGATGGGCAGTAAGCAGAACTTGTGAGATCAGAAACTTGCACAAAAGATGAGGAGACCAGGGAAGGGTTGCATTTTAAAGCTGGTTTGGCTGACAAACAAGGTATGCTTTTCAAGTCAGCCAATAGAACTGCAGTATAGCAGAGAAAAAAAAAAAAAAGAAAAAGAAAAAAAAAAACAGAAAGAAAGAATCAGAACTTTACTGAATCAACAACCTCACAAAGTATATTCTATAATATGTAAAAGTTCTTGAAAGGGATTAAGAAAAATGAGTTACAGATTTCTTCATACATAGAAGTCCCACCAGAAGATTGTAGCACTTCCTATAAGGCATTTAGGTGCTTTTGAAACTTCTTCCTAGGTAACACATGCCCAGTTAATGACAATCAGACTCTAGTGATACAGCTAGGATCCCTCTGTCCTTCTTGGCATGAAATTTTAATAAAGTAATGTTAGCTTGATATTGTAACCGACATATTTCTTTGGTAGGGCCATGGGACCCCAACTGATATGATCTGACATGCTAAGGGATCTATGACCATTTTGGTACTGCCACATCACAGGCTACCATACAACCAGAAATCTGCGTGAACACTGAGATCCATGACTGAACCCAATTTAGATATACATAAAAAAAATTTAAATGTCATTAACTTCATTGAGAGTTGATGGATCTGAGATATCATTTTACAACATTCTTCTGTGGTTACTTTCTATAGGAAAGTGTCATAAGCCTCAAGCCTTTCCTTAACAATCTCTACAAGTATCGAGTATTTCAAATTGTAATAAAAATGGGAACATATTGTTCTTTCTATCCAAGCTTTTGTACAAACTGATGCTCTTGTAAAACTCTTGCCTAATTTTGAATTATCTCAGAGGTAAGACTTTTGCAGTGCAGTGAAGGAAAATCTCTTCTGAATTAGCCTTTAGTTCTCCTGAAATAAATCAGACAGGACATGCAGACTATGTCTGCATTTGAAATATTTTTTCTTCCAGAAATTAACTTCAGTAAAATCTCCTAGATTTTTGCATTGTATTACTAGGCTCTCTTTATGTGTGCTTTCTATGGATTCTGAAATTCTTTGGCATTTAGACTATCAATCCAATGTTTCAAAGATCATGTCTAGAATAAGTAATGTTTTAGCCTCACAGATTTAACAGCTCATTTTTAATGTATGTGCAGAGAAACTTTGCTTGGCTTTAATCCAATCTTTGTAATGAAGCAATTAGTGATATGGTAGATAAACTACTGTAAGGTTTGCAGTTACTATTTATTGTTTCTATTCAAGCAGTATAATGGTGACATTTCAGTATTTACATAATGAGAACTTTTCACTGTGGCAAAAGCCTTGGCAGTTAGTCTGGGGTCTGATTTACTTAAATTAAAATGTAAAAAAAGCTGCTAAACCTGCCAAGAAACAACAGAAAAGAATACTTCAACTTGTATGTATTTTATTCTTTACCATGTACACCACATATCAAGATCAAGAGAAAAGTACACAAAGCCAGTAGCTAGAAGAAAGAATATATAGACTGCCTTTTATTAACATGCCAAGATAGGTGACTGAACTGAGAGAAAGTGGAGTACCGAGAATTTGTGCAATGAAGCATCTAGACTCTGAGAGTTCACCTCAAGCTGTACTTTTATCTGTTGTATTGTAGATTTTCCCAAGGTATTACAAATAACTAGTTATATATGGAAAATTATCGTGTTTGTGAGATAAAATATGATTAAAGTAAAAGATTATCCCTGGAAGACAGAAACATTCCAAAGACCTTGGGTTTTTTTTGTTGGTTTTTTTTTTTTTTTTTTTTTTTTTGGTTGTTTTTTAAATAAAAGTTGCAATACTATGAAGCATTTCTAATGCAAGGGGACTTCAAGATACCCCTCTGTTTTATGTTTTGTGTAGTACAGATCATGTGCTATCTTGAATTGTCCAAGACTTGTCTTGGGGGACACATAATGTCACTGAGGCAAAAAAAAAAAAAAAAATTGAAAGAGAGAAATGAGATTAAGAAGCCTTAGTGGGAAACCCCCAATATTCCAAGCAAGCAGAGACAAACTCAGGTCTTTCTGAAATAAAGGCAAAAACAAATTATAGAAGTTCAGAAAATGCTTTTGAAACCAAACTTTTCAGACATGACAAAGCTTGCATTTTGCATGTGAATGACAGACAGCAAACTCTAAAATTGTCACTTCTTCAAGTAAAAGAATTTACCAAGAATACAAAAAAAAAAAAAAAAGCAAACTCTAAAATAGTTAGAATTGCTATAAGTTGGAATGTATACATTCAGAGTTTTTATCTCTGATCATCTTCTCCTGTGTGCAATGTTTCCAGTTTTGTAAATAGTTCTTAAGAAGATGAGTTTAAGTTGCATTAAACAGAATGAAGATATATCTAAGCTAAAATAATAATTTAAAAAGACTAGACCTTCTTGATGGGTGCTTTTTTTCTTATTTGGAAATTGTGTACAAATGGTTGCAAATCCTAAGGAGTGCTCACACAAGCACCTTGGAACACACAGCATTTTATTCTAATGCAAATTAAAAGAAATCTGTAAGAGGAGCAAGTATGAGGTTGAAAACTGTACAAATTTGAGAAGGAACATTTGGCTTATGCATCCAATTTAAAATTGGCAGTATATATCAAAAACCCCAACCTCCTAGGTATAGCAAGACAAATAAAAGCATTCCATTTTGCAAATGAAGCAATTCTTTTTAAATTTGGGGTTACTTTAGTTCAGGAAAAAACTCCCCAAAGATTCAAAATTCTCCATGACAGTGAATAATTTCTTACCCTGGCTGTGATATGTCAGGAGCCTCCAGCAGCTTGCTAGGTGGGCTACTAAGGAGTTTGGCAGGTAAAGGTATTTTACCCAGAGGAATGTTGTCAAAATTAAGCTGTCTTTGAAAAGTAATTCAAGTCTGATGCATTGACAAATATCAATTAAAAGAAAAGAAAATCACTTGTCATGTAAGATATGATATTGCTATCACTTTGGCATTTTAAATTTTAAATTCAAATATATTTTGGGTGGGCTGCAACCAGGCTGGTTTCTACATTGTCTAAGCAGGGTTTTTCCACCAGGGCTAAGCTGTACATTTATCAGTTTATGCACATTTTCCCACTCAGAGTTGTCTAGACTAATTCCCTTTGGAATTGTTTTGGGGTTTTGGGTTTTGGTTTGTTGTTTAGGTTTTTGGGTTTTTTTAATGGGTGGCAATATCATATTGGGACTATACAGAGGTGAGCAGGATTGGAGAGCAATTGGGAGAACTTGTCACTTTTTGAAGTTCCTCAAGCATTGCATTAAGACAGTGTGCTAAAATACAAACTATGATCCTTCCAGCTTTTATCCTGGCATGTTTGGATATACCCCAGGTGCACATAAAGCTTTCCTCTCAAGGATATCTAGAGATCTTCCTAGACCTGCAAATTTTGCAATTCTACATTATACTCCATTTTGCTAGCAAGATTTTGCTTATTATTGCTACTGTTAAATATCCTGCATTTCAAAATACACTTGCTTGAAGTACATAACTGGAGAAACTAGCTGAAATCCTTGACTTAGCCTAGGAATTGTTTGGTTTCAGTTATTTGCAGAGTTATACCAATAGATCTCTTTATGTGGATTTTTGTGGGGTCTTTCTAAAATATGCCATATCACAGGGAACTGAAATATTTGCAAATACAATTATCACTGCTGGTAATCATCCCACAGCAGGGGTTATTTTCACTCTTTCTTATAATTCTCCTAGTAATTCCAAACAGTAACGTTTTCCTGTTCTTTTTAATAACCATTACTTTTATAAATAAAGCTTACCAAATACCTTAACAAGAATAAACAGAATTTTTTGAATGCTTTCAGTTAAGGTACTTCACAAAGAGCCAGGCAAATACAAATAAAACTAAAGTACTCCAAAATACAAGTTATGTTAGAACTGGGAGCCAATAACAGTCGGGCTAAATCTTGGTAAGTGAAACTCTGGGACAGGCTCGCGCTTTCAGCTTCACCTGCCTCAAAACTTCCTCAGTGCATTTGTATTTTGAAGATTTTGCAGAACTTTTGTATATTTTAAAAGTAGTTGGTACAGGTCATTGTTGTCACTCAACCCTTCTCATTCCAGGAGATGATGTTTGAATCAAGGGACAGGGAACATATCTGAACCTTAAAGTTCTGGTAACAGTAGTTTTTGCTATTTAGTGACCATCATACTCTTACAGCAAGACAGATTTTTTTGAGCTCCAGGCCTCATTTTCCAACCTATGTGTTATACAAAAACACTTACATGGTATAAGCAATGTGTTTACAAGCTCTGGGAACAAAAACTATTCTTTTCCTTCAGGAACGATGCCTAAGGCTGCTTTATCAAAGCATGCTTTCTTCAAAAATTGAGATCAAACTGATTTGTTTAACAGAAAGTGTTTTAGGTTTTTTAACTGAGCTATCTTCTTCCCAAGTTAAAAAGGTCAGGCTAAAATATATAGTCACTATTTTGTTTCTGTTTTGTGACGAAAAAAGTCACAAAAGAGTCTTCATAAAGTAAGATGTCCAGGGACAGCAAAATATTATGCAGTCAGTATTATACATATATGCACTCACAATATGCAGTCAGTATTATGTGGTAATAATACAACATTTACTTCACAGTTTTTTTTTTAATTTTTAATTCTAGCAAGACAGGGCTTCAGCTGTTTACAGATACCATTAATAAGTACAAATACCATGAATAGTTAAAGTTCTGAAAGTTGTTTTGATCACTCACATGGTATTTATGTACTTCTTCTGAAAAAAAGAAATGTAGTTCAAATTCTGAACACTTTAGGAACATAACTAGCCTTAATAATTAAAAACATAAAACTACACACTACATTAATAAGGTATGAATGCAGAGAGAGATGACTGGTTTTGTGCATTATGTGATGATCTCAATTCAGCATTTAAATTCTGCCCAATCCCTTCAGCTTCTTACTTTCTATTTGTCATGGCTATTCTTGTCATTGAGAGAAAAAAGAAAAAGCATAAACCACAGCAGATTATTATAGTAGCACACCTGATGCTGTAGCTTTTAGCATAGGCAGGTAGCAGAAATAGATAATTCAGTTTACCAAAAAAAAGATTGCAAAAAAACCCCAAACAGAGACATAGAGAGGTGACTTGCAAGACATATCCCTGGGACAGCCAATGGTTTGTTCAGAATGTTATGTTTAAGACTCTTTGCTTCTCCAGGATAAAAGCTTTTGCCAGTTTTACTGTGCAGGGAGGAGTGAAGTCTGATCTCTATAGTTTAGGTGATTAATTCTCTGACACTCAGATATTTAAATATCTATGGTTCCTAATCATCCGTGGGGGCTGCTGGGGTAGGTCAGCAGCTCTTATAATTTTCTTCCAGAGAAATTGGGAATGTAGGAGGAAGGAGTGAACGTGAGGATGGAGCACAGCACATCTTGCCTTAACACAGAGTTAAGACATCAGCAGAATATTACCTAGATCTGGGTGTTAGGGAATGTATCCAGTTTCCACGCTATAGAGAAAGCAGGCTGTCAAAGGAAGCACATAAATTTCTTATACAGTTGAGGAAAAGACACTGATGTCTTTGAAGAGCTCCAGAGGGAGATCCCATCTGATTAAGTGCAGGCATTTAAGAAACTTAAGACAATGAAAAGAAAAATGTGCCTCTTTACTCATCGTTCTCACTTTGAAAAATTTATACAAGGAGATTTATTTGTTGCTCTGATCAGTGTCCTTATGTCACTTTGACAAGCTTCTTATAATTGAAATGCTACAACCCACAGCCTGTTCAAAACAAAGGGAGACAAAACATTAAAACTGAGCAATATACATGTACTATAAATTATACCTGGAGCTAGTTTTATCTAGTCACCAAGCACAATGGTTTCTGATTTCAAATTACTCCCACCTCCCTTTAACTTTGGCCAACTCAAAGCTTCAAAAAATATATAATGTATTTTTTGTGTTACATTGTAGTTTTAGTTACAGAGGTATTTTGTTTCCTTCCTCATTCCCAATGAGTTTTTTTCCCAGAAAAGATTTTCAAAAATGCACTCATCTGCTGCAATTTCGCCACAAAAATTAATTTTCTTTTATGTGACTATTTTTAATGCACTATTCTTCCCCTGCCTAACATCCAGAAAGGGACTAACTAAATCCCTGTCTTGATCCTTGGCCACAAGAGACAGGCATCTAATGAAGTTCACTGTGCTCCCGGAGTGCTCTGCAAGGAGCAACCTGGCAAGGCTCACACCTAAACAGAAGCTGTTGAGAAACCCCTTTGCTGTTTATGAAAAAATAAAAGAGCATGTGGGATGAATGATACAAATCCTATAAAATCAGCAAATAAGCTCTGAACAACCCTTGTAATGTATTTTTCTTCAGTTTCTTGATCAGAGACTAAATGCCCTTCATGAGAGGAAAAAAAAAGTCATTTATAAAATCAAGCATCTCAGGATAGGACGTGAAAATTTATTGTGTTACTGTTTCTACAGAACTCACCTAATCACCCCATGATGATTATATCAGAAAAGTAATTAATTGTTCCAAAATGCTTTTCAGATTTAAGATTACCACCCTGACATTCTTCATGCATTAATTCGTGAAGAATTAATGCCTCCTGCCTCACCCCTTCCAGGACCTCCTGTTGCCCAAACTATTCCACACCTCTCACTGCTTTCCATGATACTCCAGTCCTTTCCTGTTCTTGCATTATTTCCAGTTCCTTCTTCCCACTATTTTCCCAACACAGCCAATGTCTTCTCTACTGTCCTTCCTCCAGAATGTCCCCAGCACCCCGCTCCATGACTCCGGCAAGGGACAATCAGTGTGGTAACCTCACACTGCCTGGCAAATTAACACACATAAATAATTTCAGCAGCAGCTACTCAAAAATCATACTGTCTGTTATCTCATCTTCAGTTTCATAGTGGGCCATCACTTTTAGTCAGAATTTTAATTAAACTTGGTTGTCCCTGATGTTTCTTCCCATCTTCCAAATCGGCTTGAAGGTATCTGAAATTTTCAAAAGTTGTGGGAGAAATGTCACAGTAGCTGAGCAATGCAAAGCAACATAAAAGCAGGAACTTCTCACCAGCGTATGCAATTATAAAAATATTTCTGAAAATATCTCACTGAGGGACACTCCACAACCCCTCTGGGCAATCTGTTCCTGTGCTTGGTGACCCACACAGAAAAGAAGTCCTCCCTCATACTGAGGTGGAAATTCCTGTGCAACAATTTCTGCCTCTCGCCTCTTGTCCTATTGCTTGGCAGCATGGAACACAGCCTGGTCCATCCTCTGACTCTTCCCTTGAGATACTCATAAACATTGATGAAGTCTCTCTTAGTCGTCTTTTATGGAGGCTGAACAGGGCCAGTTCCCTCAGCCTTTCCTTGCAAGAGAGGTGTTCCAGTCTTTTGATACACTCTGCAACCCTCCACCGAAGAAAGATGCTCCAGTCCTTTGCAGCCCTCCACTGGATCTGCTCCAGGAGTTCTGTGTCTCTCTTGCACTGAGGAGCCCAGAAATTAAAGGTCTGCTTGTCTTTAGATTATTTTTCAGCCTTGTGTACCTCTGCTTAGCTGTGCAGCCAAGGCATCAGCAGCAGCCTCCGCACGCCCAGCCAAGGCATGAGGCAAGTCTTTCCAGCTGAAGTGCTCTGATACACGCAGAACCTGAGGCAGGGCGCTATGGAAAAGTCGCTTCTTGGAGGGGCAAAGCCAGACCTGGCCGGGAGAGTTTCCACGACATGGGGAGAGGCTCTCGGGGCAAGCCGGAGGGAGGGACAGTTCGGCGGCCCCTCAGGCCCCGGGCACCCTGGCGGCCCCTCGTCCCCTCCCCTGCGGCCGCTGCGCCCCTGAAGGCAACAGAGACGGGCCGAGCGCTCCCACGGCCAAGCGGGCGGCGGCTCCGGGGCTCAGCCTCGCCCCCTGCAGGAGCCGCTCCCCGCTGGCAGCGGCTTTTCTCCCCAAGGAGCCCGTGCGGGCGACGCCTCCCGGTGCGGGGTCGACGAGCGAGGCACGGCCGGGTTCCGCAGCGCTGCCCCGGCAGCTCCGGCCGCCCCTACCCGATGGGGGCGCGCTCCCCTCCCTGACCGCCAGGGCGCGCTCCCGGCCGGCGCGGCGCCGCCCGCCAGGTGGCGCTGCCGCCCCGCGAGCCGCCGGCGGCCGCCGCCCCCGCCCCCCCGCCCCGGCCCCGCCCCGCCCGGTGACGTCACAGCCGCGCGAGCGGAAGGGGAAAGGGGAGAGGCGCTGCGCGCGCACCTCGGGGCGCTGGCCGGGCGCGAGCCCCGCCCCTCCCATCCCCCCCGCGAGAGCCCCTGGAGGGGGCGGGGCCGGGCCGGGGAGCGCGGGGCGCGCGCGGGCGCCGCCATTGTTGGCGGGGAGGGCGGGAAGGCGCGGCCGCCCCTCAGCGGCCCCGCCGCGCCTCCCCCTCCTTCCCCTCCTTCCCCTCCGCCCGCCCGGGCCCCGCTCCCCCGCTCTGCCGCAGGGCCGCCCGCCTCCGGGGCCGCAGCGGTGGCGGGAGGGGCGAGTGTGCCCCAAACGCGCCCCGAGCCCTCATGCCGCGCCTCCCTCGGCCCCGCTGGCCCCCGCCCTGCCCCCGGACCCGGTGTCCTGTGACCTTGAGCACGACCGTGTGGAAACGATTTGTGGGGTTGTTTTAGGGGAGGCTTTCTTGTTGATCTTCGGTTTTGTTTGGGGTTTTTTTTGTTATCGTTGTTTTTTTTTTTTTGTTTTTTTTTTGTTTTTTTTTTTTTTTTGTGGGTTGTGAGTTTTTTTGGTTTTGTTTTTGGGTTTTTTTGGGGTTGTTTTTTTGTTCTTTTTTTTTTGGTGAAAGAATGCTTCCACCGAGAGAAGGATCCGGAAAAGCGACACTTTTGTTTTGGGTTTATTTTTGGTTTTGGTTTTGTTTGGCTGGTTGGTTTTGGGTTTGTTTTTCTATTTTGTAAAGTATGCTACTCAAAGTATTTGGAGGGATCTGAGAAAATCTGGTAGCCTGGAGGTCATAATGCTCACAAATTCGTTTTTGATTGGAGAATCTTTGTTCTTTCTCCCCTGCATGACTTTTGGAGGAAGAAGCCTTTGTGCAGCCTTTCATGGCTTGTGTCCCAGTCCCAGGGAGGTTCCCTGCTGCTGCAAGAGCTGGTGTTGCAAAATCTGGGTTCTTTGCAAATCTTACATGACGATTCAAGCATGCATGTCATAAAACCAATTAAAGCATATTTCAGCTCTCATTTTGTGCGAAGACACCAAGGTGATTGTAAGACTTGCATGTGCATGCTATCTTGGGACAACCGCAAGAATTTTTGTGGAACTATGTGGGTATAATAAAATCATATGATGGTTTGGATTGGAAGGGACGTTAAAGATAATTTCATTCCACCACTGCTTCTGTGGGCAGGGACACCTTACACTAGACCAGATTGCTCAAAGCTCCATCTGATCTGGCTTTGAACACTGATAGGGATGGAGCATCCACAGCTTCTCTGGGGAACTTCTTACAGTGTCTCACTACCCTCACAATAATATGGGAAAGCCTGGATTAATCTCTTGTACAGCTAACACATGAGCTATAACGTGTCATATTTTTTGTTGTTGCTACTTAACAGATAAGTGTGAATTATCATGAGTTCAATGTGAGATAATTCTGTGATGCTTTAGCAACTGTAGTTCTATTTCTTGAGTAATGTGATTTTTGCACTGTGTAAGTTTTTGAAATAATGTTAGCAATATGAGCTATGTAAATTTTATTACTTTTGTTGCTTTAGAAATTTCAACAGTTTTAGGAATGGTTGTGAATTTTTAAAATGCATCATAAACATCATTAAATACTTACAACAAGCGCATAGATGGCATCTAGATTGTTTTTGAATAATACTAAAGCCCAGTGGTTAAACCTGGATACTTGGGTTACAAACTTCCAGCAGAGATCTAGGAATCATGCCTATTTACTTTTCTGGGCCTGGGATTAATGCCCTCTCTTCATTGTTAGCATGATTAAAATTGGTTCAGGCCATCATTTAGAAGGTTTACATTATTTCAATTTTTATCTATTCTCTTGTTCTCCCATAAATTCCTGTTCCATCCATTGTCCCATCACCGCTTATCCTTAGCCAGTAAAAGTAGCATCCCTTCTGCCAAGCTTTCTCATCTTTATCCTTAAATACACTTGAATTCCAGAAGGTGCCTTTTGCTCTTTATTTTTTCCATTAATTTCAGATTTCTGTATATGAATGGCTTGCTAACATTAATGTATCTTCTCATTAGTGCATTGTAAGAACTTGGGCAGGGAACAATGTCAGGTTTGACAGACTTCCATGAATGCTTGTGAATTTTAGAGCATCCTTTTAATCCTTCGTGGGTTTGAGGGTTTTGTATGTTAACTTGTCATAAATACAATGAGAATATTGCTGTGATTTTACTGGTTTTGTATTATCAATAGTGTTTTTATGAGTTATGTTTTTGTGTGTTATATAGGCTCCAAAGAAGCAGTTTACTTTGAAAACAGTTGAAGTTCCAAAGTTGTTTGAGACAATCTCTAGTACAAGTTTTCTTCGAAATTCTTTCACTGTAGATATGAATTTTTTAAATTCCAGTAACCTAGACAGGAATGTTGGTATTTTAAGATAAGAAAGTGTTAAGGTTATAGTTACCTACATCAGTTTTTTTTAAATAAAAGTATGCTGGCATTTGGTGTCTCTTTCTTTACAATTAGAAATCTGCCAGATATTGATATCTCTGTCTTATCTTTTACCATCTTAATCTTTAGAATCTCCTCCAGAGTTCTTCAAGGAAACACTGACACTGGTATTTTTAGAAGAAATTACTCAGCTTGTGTGTTGGATTGCCAGGGCAGCCCTGGTGCCAGCACAGGGATTGATTCCCAGCTCTCGGTGCCTTGGAGTGCCCACACACCAAGCACCAGCTTGTGTCCAAGTGAGTTCTGACAGTTGTGACTGATCACCATGGCTGCCAGTGTGCAAAGGCAGCAGACAAAGCCTTGCTTAATTCAAGTGCTGTATTAAACAAGATTATTGCTTTTCCAATAAATACGAAACAAAACCCCAGTTAACAGTGAAATAAGTCACCTGTGTGTATTATTTCACAGCTGAAGCTGACAGGGCAGGAGAGGAGAGCACCCACGTTGGCTCCTGTTGATCCTGGGGGAGTAGTGTTGCCCCTACTCCCCACTGGGACACACCACACAGCTCTCTTCATTCTGGGGCCAGCAGCAAAAGTAAAGCACGAGTGCTTCCTCTTTTGAGGCTCCTTTTATGCTGTAGATAAGCCCATTGGTGGCTTTCCATTAGCACTTTTGAAGGCTTTTTCCCAAAGTGTAAAACCTTTCCAAAATTGCTTTACCTTTCAGAAGGTTTATGGATGGGATCTCCCGAATGTTTCATGGGTCACAAAAACATTTTCAGTTAAAACACCCTATTGTTACGCCTTCTGTCTGGTATTACTGTTTTCTAGTTCATGTTACTTTTAACTATAGGTGTCCTTTTTTCCAAGTTAGTGACCCTGGCTTTGCTCCTCACCAGGGCCATGTTCTTCGAGATGAACAAGAAAGGTTTAACAAAAGACTGGATGTGGCACTCAGTGCCATGGTGTGATGTTGACGTGGTGGTGTTTGGTCATAGGTTGGACTTGATGCACTTGGGGTCTTTTCCAACCTCATTGATTTTATCAACTCACAACCAGGTTACAGCAGCCTGGACTGCCTCCAGTCTTAACCCCTTTAATGAGCTCATTCACTGTGGTGAGCACCAGGTCCAGTAGTGCTCTTCATCTGGTTGGTTTGTCCAATACCTGGACCAGGAAGTTGTCATTGACATATCCCCTGGATTTCTTACAGCTATCTGTGTTGCTTTCCCGGCAGATGTCTGGGTGGTGAAGTCCTCTGCTAGGATGAGGTCTTGAAGTGTCATGCTTTCTGTATCTGAAGCAGGAGGCCTTGACCTTGGTCTCCCCCTGATCAGACCCCCACCTGCAGGTGTCCTTTGTTGGTCCTTTCTTTGAATTTTTTACCCACAGGCTCTCAACCTTTTTGTGGCTGTTTTTCAGAGGCAGCTCTTCACAATCTATCCCTTCCCTAACATAGAGCACAAAACATAGTGGTAAAAACATGTCTCTTTTAAAAAGCTCATGGTCTTGGACTACAGTTCTGTCCCAGCCTCTTTCCCTGATATGTCCTAGTTTTCTAATTGTACCATGATTTCCAACTCAAATCGCTTATTTCCTGTGCCATGTGCATAGACATAGAGGCATTTCAGTTGGGCTGTGGGCTGCCCCACCTTTTGGAAGGAGCTCTCCCTAATTTCTCTGGGATGATTTACCAGTATTTCCTTCTTGTTTTCTAGAGTGTCAGTATCTTCTGGTTCTACTCTGTCACTCAGAAGTACATCTCTTCCCCTTAAAGCTTATGAAATGTATCAGGCCAAAGGTGAAGCTGAGCCTAGCTTTTACACATCCTGGACAGCTCTAACCACAACGTTTTTTAAAGAGAGAACTCTATTTTAGGAAAACTGTTTAAGTCCTACCCAGTCTCAAAAGGTGCAACAAACCATAATGGGGAGAAGGATCTGTAAGTTAACTTATTCTGGTCTGTAACTTTTTGTGGATTTAGTGGCGTGAGATCCCTCAGTCTTATGGAATGCAGTCTGAAACCTAGAATTTAGTAGTCAGGGAGCACTGCAGGGAGATACCTGCTGTGAACAGACACAAGCTGGTTACATTCTTCAAGGGAGACATGGTAAGAGAGGATTCTGCAATTAGTAATTTTTAATGAAGAAATTAATTGTGTCTCAATACCTATATGTGTGAAGTACTTTGACATTCATTGTCACTAATTGTGATGTGCAGATACAAGCACTGTTGCTGATGGTGCCAAACAAAGGAATATGGACAGTATCAGGAATTTGACTACTGCTTTGAACAGGTTTTTGGGATACTAGAAGTACAGTTAACTTCCTCTACCTCACAAGGGGGAGGAAATGGTAGAATAGATAAGTGATGAGCTGGCGTCTTTTGTGAGGCAGCTGAAGATGGGATAACCCAAGAGGATAATTCGTGTGCTGAAATAGGAACAGATGTCAATTAAGACAGCCTGTCTGGCCATACGGGTGCCAGTTCTGTAGCATGTGTCATTAGTACAGGCTTAACAAACAGCCTGTTCATGAAATTTTGTGTTGCTTGACAGCATAATTTGATAGAAGGTGGAGATGCTGTAGGCTTTGAGAATCTGGAAAATTTAATAACTGGAGCAAATTCCAGTTTGATGTTAAAACCATCTAGGTGCCATTTTAAGTCATTATTGGTTTTAGGCTTTTGTTTTTATTTTTTTTTTTTTTTTTGTAATGAGAAGTTCAATACAAAATTAGTTGCTTTTTCTAGAAACAAAATGAAGCTGCAACAGAATTTTTATACTAGACTGTCTGGGTTACTGCACTTTAAAACTTCTGCAGTGATGTGGAACTGTTTTCCAAAATGTTTTGCCCCAAGACTTGTCTTCAACTAAATTCCTTTCTTCTCCCCTTCCAATTTTGCCCTTGTCTTGGGTAAAACACCATGCTTATACAGTTTGTGGCCTTCAGTCCTAGGAAGTAACTTGGGTTTTGTCTGGGAAATATTCCATAAACTTAGTATTTGGAAGAGTCCATTGATACAAGGGGTCCTGTCCTGCCTAGCTTAGAGCAATACTCCTTAAAAACTGGTGCAAGAACCCTTAAATGAGAGACAGGACTTCAGAATTTTGTTTTCTTTCATACAATGGACATTATCACCATGCAAGATCAATGTGTTGAATACAAATTAAAGATTAAATTTGCCAATTTATTGTCTGAAAGATTAAAAGCAGTTATAAAAAAGAATTTAGTCAATTTCTGAGCTATTTTGACTTTGAAAAGTCAAGTAGTCAAACACATGTAATGAAATCAGGGTTATGTTACATTATTTTCTCATGGCTTCTTTGGGTTCTGTTTTCTCCCATGTTGTGCACCTGTTAATCATTAAAAAAATCCAAGCATATATTCTTGTTGTACTATATCTTGAAGTTAGTATTTCCAGTTAGTATTTTTTATATTTATATTTTATATTTTAGAAGTTAGTATTTTTTATATTTTACTGTATTAATTCTTCAAAGACACAGACAAAGACATAGTGGTGTGCTTAAATACAGACACGTAAAGTCATAGAAATGCATAGTTGAGCTTAGTGAAAGAAAATTAAGGTAGGTGTGTGGGGCTACTCTAAGGGAAAACACAGAAAAGTCGGAAACAACCTTAAATGTGTTTAAAATTCAGTTTAGTTTGCTCTAGAGCATCAAAAAACTACAGAAAGTTTCATCAGTCTTACAGGAGTTGTTTGTATCACTTCTGAAAACTTGTCTGAAGAAATCAGTAGCTTGAGGCAGCAGCCTTCAGGCAGGAAAACAGCAAAAAGAAAGTGTCTGGACAGGAATGAAAATCAAAGCTCCATACACAGACATATTTAAGAAGTGTAATAAGTTTAGGAGAAAATTATTTGTCTTGGAAATGGTGTTTCCTTTAAAAACAGATTAACACATATCTTCATGTTAGTATTTCAGTAGCTTTTCTTCTGCAAAACTGCTAAGGTCATTACAGCCCATCTTAGGTGACTGTTTTGGGGATCAGAAGGATCCAGTCTGAATTTATGTGATATCTCTGAAGAGCTTTCATTTTCCCAGAAACCTATGTGCATGGCCTTGCCTGCTAACTTGAGAGGTGAAGAGACTTCTTTGATAATTTCAGATATATAGCCATATAGTTCTTAGAAGTGAAAAGGCTGCAACTGCTGAGTTTACTTACCTGCTTTCCAGGATGAAGGTGCCCCAAGTTAATTGTCCATCCAACAGCTCTGTAAATACTTAAGCAACACTGTAGTGGGATATTAAGGAAAATTCCCTCTGAAGTATTTTATCTTCAATAGAAGAGGTACACATAAATCTATTTTTTGAATTAAAGAGTCCTTTGTATTCTAAATAATTTTTTGTAGGATTTTGCATCGGGAATCAATCTGGCTTCCTCCTCCACTCCCTGTAGGCAAAGCCATCAGCAGCTGAGACCTTCTTTTACAGAGATTCTTAAGAACACAGGGACCCCATCCGTGCAGAAAGAGCAGAATATGATATTTGGTCCCTGAAATTGTTCCACAAAGTCATTTTTTACAGATCTAGGCTGTACATCAGAGAGAATTTTTATCTGAGCAGATTTAATAGGGAGGAGGATTAAATAGCGTTGGTATTCTTTACTTGGTGGTTACTGATTTACTACTCAAAGTTGTACAATGCATCAATTACCAGAACAATTGGACTATTGAAGTTCTGAAGTGAAAGCCACAGATTATCAGATAAATTTGGAGTTGTGTAATTTTCTCATAACCCTTCACTTGGAAAGCCTTTCTGCTTCCAGTATAGGATGAGGTCTGGCAGCGGGTTAACCCTGACCCCTGAGTGTTCTATATGGACTTGTTCATTTCTGCCACATTCTTTCAGTTTAAATTTAGATTTGCTGGCAACTATTATGCCTCTTGCAATAAGCCTCATGACCAAACATTGAAACAAATATGCCTTTTATCACAGATGTTTTTGCCGAATAAGATTAGTAAAGAATACTTGAAAGCTGAAAAACAATGTGCAGAAGCCTTTGGTCAAAAGGCACTAACCTCTGAATGTCTGGAATGTATTTTCTTTTCAGTGTTAGAAAGAGCAAATAAGTGTTTAGATGATTGGGCACAATTTTACACCTTGTTTTACCTCTAATTTGTTATTGGTAGTAATGAAATTTCAGCTATGCAAATGAATACAGAGTCAGGATACATATGAATGTGTACATGTAACAAAGTCATTAAGCTGTTCTAAAATAGATGTGGTTGCTGTAGGAAGTAGCTACCTAGAACTGAGTTTTATGTTTGGGCTGATTGTTAAATATGTCTTAGTAAATCTTATTTGTTGGATAATTCTTCCATGCAATAGCCATCTTAAGCACAATAGCTGCATCTGTAACTGATTTTAGGAAGTTCATACCACTTAATTTTCTATTTTCCATGGAGGATGATTTACGATTTGTTACGATTTGTTTGTTTTATGATTACATGTTTTTTTTAATCTAACATGAGTATGTGAGACTTGAGAAATCTGTGTAGCAGAGGAGTTCACTTTCAAGGCCAATAAGTTGTTCTTGGCCTAGGGTATGCCATGATCTTCATAGACAGTGTTGCTCCACCTTAAAACACTTGTTTAACAAGGGATCTCTGGTCTCACTTTCTGTCACTGCTCATCTGTCTAGTACAGGACATGAGTAAATGGTCTCAAATTTGCACCATGGGAGGTTTAGACTGGATATTAGGATTTTTTTTTCACTGAAAGGGTTGTCAAGCGTTGGAACAAGCTGTCCAGGGAAGTGGTGGAGTCACCACCCCTGGAGGTGTTTAAAAGATGTGTAGCTGCGGCACTGAGGGACGTGGTTTAGTGGTAGACTTGGCAGTGCTGGGTTAATGGTTGGATTTGATGATCCTAAAGGTCTTTTCCAAACTAAATGATTCTGTGTTCGAAGGTAGCATGTAAAAGTGTTTCTGTAAAGCACTTCTGTCTCTATGCTTTCAAGGTTCTTCAAAAGGTAACAGCATTCCTATGTATTGCTGAATGGCTTTGGCTGTAACAAAGAAAGACCTTGAGAACACATGGAAAGGAGTGTTCTCCTGTAACCTTTTAGGGAAAAAAACCAGTGAATAAAGCAGGCCGTGATTCTCTAGATAATTTAAAGTGAGATTTTTTTCCTTCTGAAGGGCAAGACACAAAAGCTTCCAAAGGCGCCCTGACCCTACTGCCTGTGCAGTTGCTATGGCAGGAAACCCTGGTACTCAGATCTTCGGAGCACTTTGATAGTGTCCAACCTAGTTACTGGGGCTGAACACTGTGGAGCTGTGTTCCTCATGAATGGATTAGGCAAAATTTATTCACCAGTTAGAAGTCCTACTGTGCAGGCTGTATATTTTTGAATGTAAGTAGCATCATGTTTTTTCTGTTTAGCAGGGAATTTCAGGCAACCTTTGAAATACGTAGCCAATCAGCATTTGTTCTAATGGTGCTTTTGTGCCAAATTTCCAATTAGTGAATGGCATTTGCTAACTAGGCCCATTTGGCTTTATCTTCAAGGATAATGAAACCCCATCTTTTTCCTCATCCCTTAATAGACACAATATAGAGTCTTACTGAACTAAAAAAAGGAACTGAATGGAGAATGCTAGGAGATTTATAGTTCAGTGAAACTCCTTAGGACTTGTATTTTTTAGAAATTATTGTTATTTGAATTCTGTAGCGTTTAAAACAAGAAATTATAAAAAAAAGAGGATTTGGCTCATACAGTTGTTTGAAAAAACATTAGTGAACATTGGAGGTATTGTTCTAGTAGGTAAATATTTGTCAAGATAAAGGCAAAATGTGATTCCCTGTGCATGGAGCTGTACTTTTTATTGTAATGTGATATTATGTGTGCTGTTGCATACATTTGGAGTGTCTTAGAAATTCTTTGAAGTCTTCATGAATTTTTATCTTTGTATTTTCCATGGAAAATACTAAATTAGAGACACCTCTCCAACACCCCTCAAAATACTCTTTTCTGTCGTGGAACAGAAAGTGGTCTGTTTCAACATGTGGAAGTTGCTCCTGCGTCTTGTTAAACTCAGAAAATCCAAACTTCTAATGTAACCTTCAGTGCTTGTCACTTGGCAAGAGCAATTTTTGCATAGCTCACAGAAATCAAACACGCTTTACTCATTTCCCTATGTGATTGTTGCTTCAGAATTGTTTACTATTGTTAAGTAAGAAAACATATTCTTAGACCCCCCTTTTTAATAAATTGCATTTTTACTGTGTTGAGAAATAGAACATTCATATTAGAATTTTGCAGAATTTATACAGTATTGTTTGTGGAATCTGGGTGGGTTTCCATGTTTTGTCCTCATTGAGTCTTTTTTTTGAGTGTTTTTTAGTATTGGAAAGACCAGTATATAAGGAAGCAAGACCACAGGAAAATATTGCTTTGTTTACAAATGAGTGTTGTGGACATATATCAATATGCACATTTCTTGTGTGAAGTCATCTCACTCAGAATGGATTCAGTATGAGAAGTGTCTTTTGATACTCGTTTTCTGTGGAATCCTGTAGTTTACTTGGGAATAGTTGGAAAGACAATGGGAAGCAATCAAATTATCTCTTTAAATAATTTTAATAGCTGTAGAATTGAAGTACAGCTTAGCACTTATTACGGCATTTCAGGCAAAGTACTCAGAGGTTGTAAAAACATCTGAAATTCTAAATAAAGATTTGGAAAAGTAAAAATTGGGGTATTTATTTTTCTGTGCTTTGAAACAATCCCTACAAAGATCATATTAGCCCCTCTGAAGGGATCATGTGTCTGTTGCTAATATGGGACTCAGTGTCTGATGATTTGGGACCTCAGTTACTGGGGAGAAAATGAGTAATTCCATTAGTAATGATATATATCAGTGTAATAGTGGAGTGAATCTCCTGGATTCTATTTGTAAAGGTTTTTTTTCTACAATAGTGAGGCAATTACTTATCTTTTTGTTCCACTTGTGAAACCCTCTAAGGAAACAAAGCACCGTAAAGATTTACCAGGTAAGAGTAATAACAGTACTCATCTATCTCCCTTAGGTTTTTGAGGAGTGTTGGTATGATGCTCTTAGGATTATGGCAGGATGAAAATGCATTATTACTGTTTGTCTGATCGTGCTCACTATGGAATTATATGGAATTATCTTCTGTGCAAAGATATGTATAGTTTGTGAAAGGAAGGAAGATGTAAAAACTGAAGTAGCTTCAGGACAGAGACTTCTGGGGAGCAGTAGCTGCCTGTGTTGACAGGGAGGTCAGTGTGACTGCTTTTTGTAGTGGATCATTAGAAGTGATGTGAATAATGAAAACAATTATGCAGCAATATGCATAGGGACCACCATGGAAAGGTGCTTTAAGAGAGTACTGGAAAGGATTTTGAGGAAACTAAGGAATAAGAAAAGAATCTTTGTCGATTACATTACAATAGATTAAAATTTTTGTTATACACTAAAGCTCTTCAGATAAAAAGGAAAAATGTATCCTAGTGACAAAGTTACCAATAAAGTATTCCCACCATAGGGGCAGAGATTTTACTAGTCTAGAATTATAATAAGGAATATAATACAGTGCCCATGATGACCTTCGATATTCTGGTTCCTGTTGGCAACAAGCAATCAGTGGAGAGATGCTGAAATAGAAGTGGCTTAAGAAGAGGCATTGAACTGACTTTAATTTTAGTCTTGATTCTGCTTAGCTTGAAATACCAGTGGGTCACCTAAGATGAAGTGTTAGAAAGCCATTCAGATATACAAAAGTCATTTGAGTATGTAGAACAGCTATGAATATGTGTCATCAGGATTGGAGTGATAATTGAAGCTTTCTAAATGGAAAAGTGTCGCTCAAGGACAGAGAAAAAACTGGTCAGCTTTTTCCTTGGGGACTGGAAGAGAAAATAAGCATCTTCAAGTTACAAACAGCTTGGATATTTTAAGACTTAATATATGTTTGATTTCTTTTAGACCCAACCAGAAAAAGAATCTGAATGGCCAGACTCTATGTCATGGCTTATGAAGAAACTGGAACAGTTGAACTTAGATATCGAAGAAGCTCTGAGTGCTGGCTCTTCTCCCTCCAGTACTCCTTCTTCTAAAAGGCACAAGCAACTGGTAAGAATTTATGTGTGCCATATGGTACCTTCTCTAACATTTAGCTGCAACACTCCTCAAGCCTTAGTTTTCCGATCCAGTTGTGTTTCTGAATAGGCCGAGGAGCTCAGGTGTTAGGGTGAAGTTAAAAGTTTTCTCTCAATAAAATGAAATGTCTAATTTCATTAGATAGCTAATGGTCAAATAACCAGACCTCTGATAGGGTGACACTTGTAAGTTTTCTGTCAGGATAGCTTAAAAGCATTGTACACCTTTTTTTTTTTTTTTAGGGATATTTTCTTGTATGTTTTTCAGGCTGTTAATTTAAGTGCTAGCCTATTAATACTTGTCATATTTATTTGAAGATATAACAGCAGGGGAGGCACTGTCTTCATTAAGAGTTGAACTAATGTCCCTCACGCCAGGACAACTAGATTTCTTTCTTTCTTTCTTTCTTTCTTTCTTTCTTTCTTTCTTTCTTTCTTTCTTTCTTTCTTTCTTTCTTTCTTTCTTTCTTTCTTTCTTTCTTTCTTTCTTTCTTTCTTTCTTTCTTTCTTTCTTTCTTCTTTCTTTCTTTCTTTCTTTCTTTCTTTCTTTCTTTCTTTCTTTCTTTCTTTCTTTCTTTCTTTCTTTCTTTCTTTCTTTCTTTCTTTCTTTCTTTCTTTCTTTCTTTCTTTTCTTTCTTTCTTTCTTTCTTTCTTTCTTTCTTTCTTTCTTTCTTTCGACTTAGAGCTGCAATCCTCTAGTTAAGAATGTTTTGTGGTGACAGCTGTCATCAGTTGATGACAAACAGTTTCTCAAGCTTTTATTTTGAGGGCAAATAGGATTAAAGGAGCAATGATACTACTTTTTGAATAAGCAAGGGTTTTTATATAAGCAATTAATGGAGAATGACCAGCATGAGAAATAGAAGTATTTGTTCTCTACTTCAGGCTATGATTAAACTCAGTTCTTAAGATCAAATTGTGTGGATTTTCAGCTCTGAATGATAGCTTGAAGTTCATGGAAGGTGATCATTTGTGAATGTTTTTGCAGTCACTGCTGCTTCATTTTGTAAAAGTAAATTCTTAAAGTAAGCATCTTTGTGGATCATCACAATGTAAATGTTCCTGTCTCTCTAGGTGGGATGTTCAGAATCTTGCACTTTTTTTTTCCAAGTTCTACAGAGAGAGTGTTAGTAACAGAGTAGCCGTGGCCATCTCTCATTTCTTTCTTACTGTATGTGTCAGCCAGTTAGAATCAGCTCTGTCCAGCTGAATTAATTTCATAATTAATTTGCCTATTAAAGGACAGTGTTCTGTCTTTTTGCAGGAGAATGCTCAATGTTTTCTGTCAAAATACAGTGACAGTGTAGTCTGCTTTTCTGTCTGAAGGTGAAATCCCAGCCATCAGATTTTAAACACTTCCCATTGTGAGACAGTCTGGTAACCAGTGATCCAAACACCCATTATTTTATGGCTGCGCCTATTCTACTAAGGTAAAAGCTGTGGTTTGGTTAGTTATCATTCTTTTTTCATGATGGCTTGAAGATCATAGGATATGACTTCAAATCCTTTGCTGAAGGGCATATTGCATGTAAACAGCAGAAAAATCTAAATAGCTGACATTTTCAAATGAACTTTAATAATTAAGAACAGCATCATCAGAAATGGTTGCATAGAGAATGTCATCACCAGCACCCCAGATGCTTGCACTTCTCTTTCTGAGGCTTAGTGACAAGACATCTTCTGAGTACAGAGAGGCCAGGAGTTTCATCACAGCCTTTTTCCTGGGACATATGCTCCCACCGAAAGTCTCTGCATAGGTGTTAGGATGTTCCCAACACCAGCACCAAAATTACTGTTTTGCTTAATGTGATATTTGAGAAGTTGCAGTCCTCTTTATCAAGCCACCTCTTCACACTCTAAAGAATAGATGTGATCTCTTAATTTTAGTTGTGTGTGGACAGGCAAATATGTGAGTCAGCCACATTTTATTGTAGCCTTCTTTGGCAAACTGGAAATGACCTTTAAACCTCCAAGAGCCAATTTCAATGCAGAAGCTGGACAGGTCACTTAATACACAGTCTTTCTGATGAGACCAGCAAGATCAGAGCCAAAAAGGAGTCTTGGAAAATCTCTTGTGGAACTGATGGTGGGATATCATTTGCTGTCTCCTGCAAAAGAATTTGTAGAGCAAGGGAATAATCTGCTCTGATTTAAATACTATTGAATAATTTGCCTCAGAATGGGTGGCCTTAGTTTTGTTTTATTTTATAGTCAAAGAAGAGATAGATCCTCATAAATCTCACCATAAATGTACTGTGAAGAAACAGCTACTGCAGATCTCAAAATAACAGTTGCAGTGGAAAAAATAACAGTGTGGTTTTCACACAAGTTGTATGAGTAGTTTATATTCTATCCATTCATGCTAATTGTACCATATTTCTAACTAGTTTGTAATTTGTTCCACACGTATCAAATGTTTCCTTCTTGTCACTTACCATGAAACTTGAATAAAAAGAAGGCTTCTCTCAAACTTATGTTTACCAGTAACTGTGTGAATTTGGCTTCTAGAAAATGAACCAATTTTGTGTTCTTCATATGGTTTTATCCTCAGCTGGGTACTAACAGAAGAAATTATGATTGGCAGTGCTTTTGGGTGAACTGTTTAAAGATGTAAGGCTGGCTTTGGAGACCCAAAATCTCCAAAGCAGGTGACTGCTGTGTGAGTAGGAGCACGGTTTGTTGGAGCTGCTGCTCTGAAAGTTGTTCTCTTGAGGGTGTGGACAATTTTTAACAGATGACAGTTATTTCGTATAGCAAATGCTGTATCTCAGAAATATATTTTGTAATTTAATCACTAGGTTGAGCCAGTCAGTTTTCTACTGAAGGATTTTTCACCTGTTCATGGAAGAAATTCTTTGCTATTTTTTTACTCTTTGCATTTTCCTGTTGGGAATGTATCTGTTATTAAAAATACTCACTTAAACAGTTGGTTGTTTTTGGTTTTGTTTTTTTTTTTTTACAGAAGAAACCAAAATATGTGCTGGGTGAATAAATATTATGGGACCTATTGGGTGAGGGTAGAGAGTTTCACAGTATTTTGGTGAGAAAATTCAAGGTGTTTTCTAAAACATAGTAGCTTTTGAATGAAGGCTAAGGGATGACTTGTTTTTACATCTGTGTAAACCACAAATTACTACTGGTCATTTTTTCGTTGGAAAATATCATGAGGAAGTAGCACTGATTGGATTCCTCAGTAGCTGATCCAGAGAAGATGTTAAAAATAATTGTCTATAATCAAATTATTTTCTGAAACACTCTCTCACCAATGCTATAAACACATGATTTAAGAGCAAAAAGCTGTACTGTCTGAATGTACTAACAACAAAACTGCTAGTTTTGGAAAAACACATTTAATAGTTCCACTCCTGTAAAATCTGTACCTTTCCTATGAAAAAAAAAAAATCTTTCTAGCAGTATGGAAGGAGGCACTTTGTAACTGAAACATCAGAGATAAATCACTCTTGCTGCAGTGTGTTTCCCCGTTGTTTAATGTATCTGCTTCATTGCCACTTGTACTCAGTTTCACTACAGAAAAAACAGGAAATCTTGAGAACGAGAAGCTCATTTTTTTCTGCTTCAGTCTTTTATTATTCATGAATGACAGGGAAATCCTGTTTGATTATAGTTTATTTAGTCATTTAATTCTTTTGCATTACTATATTGCCTTCAAACTTTTTGGGGGCTTCATACTAATCTTTTTGTCACCTTTTCAAAGCCTCCTCATTTTACATTCCTACAAAATACACTAAATGGGAACTGGGCAGTTGCTGTCAAAAACCAGCAGCACATTTGTCACTTTGTGAGGGGGAAGAGCCTGAAAATGGGCTGATTAGAATGATTGTACCCAATAGCTTGGGACTGCTCTGCAGTGCACCCATGACCCTGTTTCCCTGATTGTCTGTAGTATGTATTCTGCTGGATTTCAGCATGTATTGGTTCTTGCTCACTCACCCAGTTATTCCTTGGGCAAACCAGGATACATGAGGGAATGTTGTGCAGTTGGTCTCATCCTGACTCTGCATTCAGTGTGGGCCCAGAGTTAGGACATCCACCTTTTAAAAAATGGTGTGGGAGTGGAACAATGAAATGATAACTCCCCAGGTTTCAGGGAACAAGGAAAAAATTATTTGAAAAGTTGAGAATCTGTAATTTGAAAATGGGAATTTTCTTGGTCTCTGTTTAATATACAAAAATAAACATGAAATAAAGTTAAAAGAAAGTTTAAAATAATTTTAATAAAATCATTTCTCATTGTACAAAATGATTCAGTTCCTTTAAGTTAAGGGGAGGTGTACTATTATTGATTAGTTCTCCAGTTGTGTATACTGGATGTTAAGGAAGCGTCTTTCCATAATGGCTGGGTGTCTAGCTTAGCAAAGTGTAAAAATCATGCCGCAAGTGCTTTTAAGAAAAAAAAAGATTGAAACCAAATGTTTGCCTTACATCAGAGGAAAAAAAAAATCTGGAGGAAAAGATAAAATCAGAAGAAAAAGATAAAATTCCAAAGTTTTTAACTTAGAGTTCACATTAAAAATATTTCTGACTTGTCTTTATTTATAGGGTTTTAAAAATTCTCTTACAGTGCCCTGTTCAAGTAGAGACAGGCCTTTATGGAGATCATCAAGAAAAAGGGTCTTGGAAAAATAGAAGAGGAGACTACCAGTATCTAAATTGTTTACCTTACCGAGTGTTGACTGGAGCACGACCTAAAACTGATGTAAGTAGCTATAATATTATCTGACTCACAGATTCAGTAACCTCAAAATTTACTTCGTATCATTAAAACTGTCTGTGCATTTCTTCAAAATAATTTGTTCCACACATAATGAATGTATTCATGCAAATATTGCACTGCATGGAGGAGTTTGGTTTGCAAAGCAGGTACAGATAAAAGTTAAGTCAGACTTCAGTTAATGAGGCTCCAGGGCTGTGGAATTCATCTAATCTGATTTTAGACCACTAATGAAAACTTCTATATCTGAACTAGTCACCTGAATCACCTTCATAGTCAATGGAAAGAAACAGGCAGTTCTAAAGCATAATTCATCTGTAGGTAACATGTGATGGATTCCAGGCATCAGAGCCACTACCACAGCTTTTTCTTCATGCCTTATTTTAGAAGAATTCTCTTAGGATTTTGTAGCTTGGTGGTTGACTATGCCCAATTCATGGTGAATTCCACACTGCATTCTCTGCAAGCCTGAATGCTCAGCTCTGGAGTTTTAATTAAATCCTTTTTCTAACCAATAATAGAAATATTTACTTGTTTGTTTGTTTGTTTTTTTTTTACAAGGTGATGGCTTTAGCCTGCAATCAAAGTCTGTCAAAATCCATCAGAAGGTTTTCTCAAAAGGCTTTGATTTACTTTCCCAATAGCTAAATGTAAGCTACTTTAGGATCAGTGTCTTCATTTGGAAATGTAAATGGTTTCTGTTTCCCTTTTTTAAATTATTTGTGTGCCAGCAGTACTTGTGATCATCATACAACATAAAAAATGGCTGCACTGGCTTGAATCAAAAGTACTTATGGCCCTGTATCCTTTCTTTGCCAGTGGCCAGTGTTGGATGTTCAGGAAAGAAGTGTAAGGACAGAGTAAGCAGATAGTAAGCCATCTCAACTTCCTTTGAAGTATTTATCATACAGGTACATTGAAGACAGACACTATATTGTATTTTTGTAATTAATAGCCCCTAAGAGTCTTTTTTGACTCTAGTTGTTTGTACTCATTTGTATTCATTTGTTCTTTTGATATTCAGTGTCTTGTAGCAATGATTTCCAAAGTTCAGTTGTGGAGTAGATGATACAATATCTTTTTCTTATTGTAAATTTGTTACTGAATTATTATTTTGGCTGTAATTCTTGTACTGGCAAAAACTGAATCTCAGGCATCTTCTAGGAAGTAGTGAATGTTTGAGGCTGCTTTTGTTCGTTTGGTTTTTTTTTTCCTCCATTAAGGGACTATATTTATTATTGGTTTACATGTTTCTGCGTATTTTGCAATCATTCAATATCGTGAGGTCCTCTTGCAGCAATATGCAGTCAGTTTTTGTTTTTATTGACTTCTGTAGTTGAATATCATCAGAAAACTCTGTCCCTTTTTATTCCTTCATTTTCCAGTTCATTTGTGAGTGTACTGAAAACATATCTGTGGGACTGTCAGGTAATACCCATCCACTGTAAAAGGAAATAATCAATTATTCTTAACCTTCTTTTTACACTTTTAGGTAGCAATGGAAATCCATTTTTATTTCTTGGCATCTTTTTTGTAGTTCCCCCTTCATAGCATAGTTTGAGTTTGATGGTCAACTTCATCAGAAGCTTTTTGAAATAGAAGTGTAACAGTCAAATTGCCTGTATCTGCATGATCATTCAAAGAAGTTGGCCTCCAAAATCCCAATTATTCTAACCCATTATCCTGTGTTACTGTCCATGTGTTCTTAAGCATACTTTCTGGCAGTTTTCTGCCACACATATCAGTTCTACTAGCATCTCTTCCACAAATGACCTCAGAGGCATTTTCACACATTGGTATCACATTTGCCATTCTCTTTTCCTCCTATCCCTAAGCCAGTAGGTGTTAGCAGTAAATACACATTAAGCCGATATCTCAGCAGTTCTCTTTCCCTGACAAGGTGCTTATTTTAAGTTATCTATGCAATTTGGATTAAAGAAAAATCTATTGTATTAAAGATATCTGTCGTATTCATCTACCAAAGAATGATATGCATGCCACCATAAAAATTCTCTATTTCATTAAATGAACCTACTCCTGTGCACTGAAAAGGAAATTTGAAGGTTGGCTCTACTTGCTTGCTAATTGAAAACATTATTGTCTTCCCACTAGCTATTTCCTTTCCTTGGAGAATAGGTTTGCTATTTTCCATTTCTGCAAAAGCACGAACATTTGTTCTGATTTGCTGCTTGTTCTAGTTGGAATAGATAACAGAATTAATTAAAAAGAAACTTGCCAATTTTATTTGTTTTTTACCTTGGCCAAATGCTCAGGCATGTACAAGTATCACAGCTTAGCTGCCTTCCCTCTAGTACTATGTAAATATTTTCAAAGTGGTGTTGCAGTAATACTGTTGTTTGCCTACTGATGTGTGGGAGGAAAGGCAGAGAAATTAAGTTTTTGATTTTTTTTTTCTTTTCTGAAGTCTGCTTTTTTTCCTTTTTGTTGAATATCAGGAAATAGCATGAAAAAAGCAGTTCTACGAATCCTCATCAGTACAGTCTGTGCATCATATCAATCATTTTTGTATACTGGAGTAAGAGCAGGGTAATGCAGAAAGTAGAAATGTTTCTTAGGGCACCAGCGAGTCTAGAAAACTACTGAAGGCAAGAATTTATTGAGAAATTAGTGAGCTGCTTTTTAATTGGACAATTCTTTAAATTAGAAATAAATGTTGAAACTGGTGTTTGCAAATGTCATTCAGGAGAGCTGATCATTTTACTTCCTTCAAAGTGCTGCTTTTGGTGCTCTTTTTCATGCAATTTCAAATAATGCTATGTCTAGCTCCAAGCATTAGTCTGTCATATCTCTCCAATACACAGATTTTCACTGCTTATTCCAGATTTTTAAAAAGGATATACTGAAGTAGCTTTTATTATAGTAAACGGGGTGGGACCAAATGACAAAAGGTCTAATTCCTTCCATGTCACACCCAGGCTGCAGCTGTTTAACTCCCATGATCCTGATAGTATAATGCATAACTTGGGAGTAACACAGAGGTAAATCAGACCTCTTGTATTTTGTTGATCCCATTTTTCTTCTCTTCCAATTTTTTGTGAGTCAGAAGGTCCAAAAGAACTTATCTGTGTCCACTCCCCAGGAGCTCATATACCCAAGACATTTAAAGAAACAAATACTCCATAAATTGTTTAGATTAGCAAATATAACAGAGACCAGTTCTAGAAATAGCAGGGATGCTTCAGTTCAGGAATGATATGCAGAGATTAGTTAGCACACAGTTGTTCAATTCTCAATACAAGGCAGTGATGTCAGCTGCACACTTTTCACAGATACCAGCTAGGCCAAAAGCCTAAAAGGTACAATGATGGGTCCTTTGGCAAATTTGTCATAGTAGATATGCTGTTTGTATGCCTGTTTTTATGACTTGCACTTCTTATGATAATTTGGTGGAATAAAATAGCAAATCATGGGTTTAGGGCTGATGTCTCCTGTCCTTCCTTCCCCCCGCCAAGGCTGCTTCACTGAAACTTTCTTTTTGAGGTACTATGGGAAATATGTACTTGGCAAGGAAGCCACGTGCTTGAGAAACAAACAGCAAAGTTTCACCTGACAATTGCTGGCATTTGTAAATCCATGTCTACTTTATATAGCTTCCATTAATGGAGAGGAAAAAGCCCATCTACAGCAAGACACACCTTGCCTTGAAGTAGTCGATGGAATGGAGGTCTCTTGTTGATGTGCTTTGTGCCCCCAAAGTGCTGATGTTGCTTGGTCATGTATTTGAAGAAGTGATTGCCCAGGGCATCAGTGCTTAGAGCTAGATAAGCTAAATCCCTCCCAGGGCATATAAATTACAATATGGCATTTGATGGGCAGTGCCTGCCTCTCTATGCTCTGAGCAGTGAAAACTTTAATAGTCTAACTTAGGAGTCTATTGGGGGTGTGAAAAACCCATCAGTAAACACTCACTAGCTCTTGCAGGTAACACAGTATCCTCTGCACTATGCAGTCTGGGAATGAGCAAGAAATAAAACTTTATGTATTGGTAAAAAGAGTTTTTTCCTTTATCTGTTGTAAGTTTGCACTTTTCTTTTTAAGTAGAGTTGAGGAGTACAGTTTAGATTTCTTATGCTTTAATTTGACAAATGGCTTGAACATATTAAATCAACAGGGTTAAAATTAATTACTTTACAGTTTTGAGATGTGTTTTAGCCTGGATTCTCAGACTGATTCACTGCTCAGACTTGGTTATGTAGGCTGGAGCAAGAGAGGGTCAGAGTGGCTGGAGATGAGGCAGGGCAAACTGCTTCTTTCACATCAGTGCCAGCTTCTGGTAGTTTAAACTGTTAGTGAACTATAATTTATCCATGCTAAGCCACTTGACAGTCGTGTAACCTACATGACTGAAGTGTTTATGATTCCTTTAGGATTTTTTTTTTTCCTGAGAAATACTAGTTGATGCAATAAATAGTGTTTCACAGTTCAGGTCAGAGGTTCCAGGGATGTCTGATATCTTCTGACATTTTAGAAATATTAAATTAATAAGGCAGTAATCTATGGCTATTATCTCTCTGTAGTAAGTGCAATGCTTTTCTGACCCTCTGATCATGTTTGAGGCAAAACAGCTGAAGCAAAGTCAGAATCATTGTGTTTCTTGTGTGCTCCTTGTTCAATATTTCTGGCCTGGGACCACCAGGGATCAGAGATTATTCCATTGGTGACAAGCAAGTGTGACAAGCCTTTTATCAGATAGCTGCCAACATCCAGGGCAGAAAAGGTTATCATGTGGCAACTCATAACAGTTTTTACTTTCACTAGCATTCTTTGGAATTTTGAGGATCTTAAGATATTTACAAGCCTTGAGTTGATCCTTCATTTCTCCACAAAATATGTAAGCAGTCTTAATTTTACATCTGAGATTACAAGGGCCTAAACCTGACTCCAAAATAAGTTTCACTCACTGTCACTGCTGGATATAGTCAGAAATATATCAGTTCATGGTAGAATTTATAGCAGCAGTTACATCCATTATCTAGAAGGATGTGTTTCCCAAGGTGAATATTAGGCAGATCATGCTTTACTCTGACTTTGTCCCCCGTTGACAAAGTTGATAGTAAAGCCCCAAGAAGACTTGTGCAGTCTCTGACCGAAGATTTCTTATACCCATCCTGGTACTGGACTACTTTATATGACACACAAAGTGCAAGAAGATGAAGAAGCCTAGACCTGTATGATGAAGACATGGCATTCAATGCTCTGTTTCCTGAAAGATGTAGTATGTTTGAAGACACAATTATTTGGCCATGTTGGTGCTGAAGATTTCTGTCCATACTTCAACTAAATGCACTTGTAAAAGTAGCATCACTCATGCAGAAGGGGTAGAGAAATTTTTGCAGAAATCAGGTTTTCACTGACTTTCTCCAAGTCTCAAAACTAACTGATTGGTTGCAACATGGTCAAGATAAATAACTCAAAAAGAGTGCTAACTCCAGCGTTCCTATTCTTGGAAAAACAAATTTCAAACTGTGTCCTTTAGTCATGTGAATTGCTTTCCTCTTTATCCTTAACATTGCTATTTATTATGTCAGCAAAATAGCTCTCCAGTACAGATGCAGGTAGCTTGAAACCCTGTCTATGCATAACCTTTTTTCTTGTGTTCAGTACTTAAACTCACCAGTGTCTCACTGGGACAGTTATGCTGAAGTAGTCAGGTCAGGTGACCCACCCCACTTCTGAGTGTACCCCCATGTGGTGGATTTTTGTGCCTCTGAACAGGATGGCTGCCTTCGTGTTCTTCCTCTGCTCTGCCTGCACAATGAGGACATTGAGACAGGAGCAATCCTTCTTTCCCAGCAGCACTCTAGACTTGCAGTCATTTCTGAGATGATCAAGTGCTCCTGTAAGACAGAATCTTCCCTGCTTTAAGATTAAGTAGTTTTTTGGTAGTAAAAGAATTCATTGCCCAGGAAGAGCTTGTACTAACTCTAATGAAAATCAATAATAGGGAGTGAAGGGCAGATGCCTCCCTTCCTTCCTGAGAGCTGTATATTCCAATATCTATAATACTCCAGGCTTTCTCATCTGCTTTGTTTCCAGTGCATTTGACAGCACTCTGGACAGTGTGCTCCTAACAAACATAAGAACCCAGCATAGCTCATTTCTTTTCCTTTTTGTCTTTATTCCCTCATCCCAACAGTCAGCTCCTTCAGTGGAGAAATTAGATGAAAAAACTTGTGGGTCAAGATAAAGGCACTTTAATAAAGCAAAAGAAAATGTTGTGCATCCAGAAGCAAAAGAAAACAAAATATTTATTCTCTGCTTCCCATTACGAGCCAATGTTCAGCCTAGGGAAGCAGGGGGTCAGCACATGTAATGGTTGCTTTGGAAGACAGATGTCATAAATAACAAAGGCCCTTCCCTGCTTCCTCCTTTTTTATCTTAGCTTTTATTGCTGAGCAGGCGTCATATGGTGTGGAATGTCTCTTTGACAAGCCTGGGTCAGCTGTCCCAGCTGTGTCCCCTCGGAAGATCTTGTCTACCCCCAGCCCACTGGCCTTTGAGAGTCAGGGGGTAAGGCTGGAAAGAGAGCCTTGGTGCTGTTCAAGGGCTGCTCAGCAGTAGCCAAAATACTGGCATGTTATCAACACCTTTCTAGCTACAAAGCACAGTCCTATTGAGGGCTAATTTTGGAGAAATTAACTCCATCTCAGCCAGACCCAATACAATTTCTCTTTTTAGTTAATTGCTAAGCACTTTTTTTTCCTGACAAAAATTCTGTCACCAGCTGAAGATGATAATCCTAATGAAGCTATGCAGCATTTAAAATTACTTAGAACTGCTATGGTTAAATCACTTGATCTATGAAAATATTTATTTAATTTCAAAGTACGTTAATGGTATCATTTTAAAACAGTATTTTGCATCAAATTCATTATTTAATTTAGTTTTCATAAGGATTACCTGGAGGCTAGGGTATATAATACTTTGTGTATTTTATTTTTAAAACTCATTGAGTTATCTATGTAGGAAAGGAAAGACCTGTCTTATTCATAAAATACCATTGAAAAATAATTTAAAAACATTTAATTATTCTCTGGATGTAGACAAGATAATTTATATGCTTTTTTTTTTTTTTTTTGTATACAATATAAAGTAAAATTGAAGTTTCCAACTGATTTTGGAGTAAAGTTCATTTAATGTAGTTCAAAAGGTATATGAAGTCCAAATCTGTATCGGGAGGAGGATAGAATTGGTTATTTTTATTGCTTGGTATTACATGGCTCTTTATGTAGTTCAAACTGATAATGTCTGTTTATATTGCAAGAAAAGCTTTGAACAAGGAAGGAACCACAGGAGCAGTTGGAAAATAGAGGTCACCCAACCTCTGCAAGGGCAGCCAGCAGGTCCACCAGAGATGGCAGTGCAGCAGAGCAGCTGGGCTTGGTGGTGATTTTGCCAAAACCCCATGAGCAGAGACTGCCAGCAAATTTTATTGAGTGAGCACTTTTCTGAGCCAGCCCAATCCCTTTCTCATTATAACTGTCCCAAACTCACACAGTGAGATTTGCCTTCTAGATCCAGCTGTAGTGACAAAATAAGAGTTGCAGGTTGGCAATGATTAATTAGTATCTACATCCCAAATTAATCCTATATGTGCTACTTGACTTTTATAGGCATATTTATCATATGTAAACTTAAATATTCTAGAATGAAATTTGTTGTTAATTTTCAGATCTTCTGACTGAATGATTTTGCAGAAAAACTTCAGTGTTTTATTTCTGATAACACTGCAGGAACACAATTTCATTTCATATAGTGCAGTCTTGCTAATGATAAACACTAAATTTGCCGACTTACAGTGTTAGCACACACCTCAGAAATACAATGCTCTTCAAGACAAACCGAAATGTCCTGACTCTGTGTCCATAGATATGAGATTCAAGTTGTCAAAATAAGAATCTCTATGCATGCATAACAAGAGGTGATTGGAAACCATACCAGTAAATTATACCAAGCCTATCCAAATATAAAGAGAGAGAACCTCACTTCTGTGCAGCTAACTTTGTACTCAGTGAAATGAAAAAGGGAAAAAATTTCCCTCTCTTGTCTTTTCTTTGCATGTTTTTTTGGGCTTATGCTTTTAGATGCAACACACAGTTTATATAACTGGGTGACAGTACAATTTTCTACTGTGTTTTATAGCATTCAGAGGAAAAAACAGATGATAGAGTGTGCCAGCTCCCATGGATGAGAATGGCAGGAATGTGCTGGGTTCAACCCTACAAGGCCATCTCTTGTATTTTTACTTGTGGGATTGGTTGAGCACAGTTTTCTTCGTGGAAGTATGTACAGTCATACCTTACCTGTCTGTCCATCTGGTCAGGAGTTTGCATTTTCTTTTTTCTGGCCCTGTGATATATTTGTTACAACAGCAGGAAAAAAAAAGAGTGAGTATATTTTATGTTATCATTTTATCATAATGCCTCTTTTAGAGTTGCTATTACTCATTTTCTTCATCTTGGCTTCTGTTTTAGTACTTCTGTCATTTTTATTCAGGCAGGCTTTTCCCGGCTGTTTCACATGTTGATCAGACAGCGCATGATTGAGACGGAGCCTTTGACTTTTACAATTGTTCACAGCAAGAACAAAGCAAAGAGATTCAAATATTACCAGAGATGTATAATTAAAAATGTGTCCTGCCTGTGCTGACAAAGTGCTTCTGTGGCCTTTCAGAGCTTGAGCAGAGTCAGACCCCTAGTCCCACTTAAGCAGTGGTGCAAAGGTCTCTCATAATACCAGCCTCTGGCTCTTTGTACTCTGGAGAGCCTGTAGGCTGCTCATGCCTGTTTCCCACGCTGAGGAAGAAGGAGCTTCCATCTATAACACACCAGAGAGAGGCTGGCACAATGCACAGGGAAAGCATTTTTTATGCAAAAGAATGGAACAAATTGTGCATCCCATCTCTCTAACAGAGATAATCCCTCTCAAGGTGCAACTTTTTCTTGTGCTTCTACTGGGAGGAGGCAGCTTTGCCCAACTGCCACCCCCTTGTCCTGGGGTGTATGTAGCCCTTTGTGAAAGGATGTGCACTTACACAAGGGAAGTACAACTTCAGAGAAATTATTTAGTGAAGTTTTCTATCTTGCTACCACTCCTAGGGCCATTTTTTTGTAAATTCCCAGAACGCAACACAGAGTGATTTTGAGATCAATTGTTAGATGGGGCTTGCTGATAATCCACTGTGGGAGAAAGGTCACATGTTATCTGAAGCAGCCATGTGTCATAATGATGACCTTTAAATTGGTATTGCATGCATTGCATTAAAATTTACAATAACTAATTATTAACAAAACCGAAGTGCTCAGAAATAAAAGTGGCTGAAGCTTCTTTATTGCAAAATGTCCTAATAGAAATTTTCAAATTAACATCTCACTTGAGAACATTTTGGATTAGCCAGAAGGCTGTAAACTGGGCTGAAAATTTCCAGAAGAACTTTCATGTCTTAGACCTTGAGCTAGAAAATTGGAATTTACATCTCAGACTGTGAGTTTGCACTGAAAGAGAGTTAGCACAGCCTCAGAGAGGAACTGCAGTAACCTACAATCTGAGAGACCTCAAGAGGACTTTTAGGCTATTCCCCTTTGCCACATCAGAACCACCGGTGTCACCCTGATGTAAGTTTCTCAGACATCTTTTTTAAGACCCCCACTGACAGACTATAGACCCTGTTCAAATGATACATTTCAGTACCCCACTGATCATTAGAAAGTTTTACTATGCTTTCGTAGTGTAAAATATCTTCTTGTGTTCACCATCAGTATGCAGAACATGTTATGTTCTTGTTCTTTGCCTTCTGCCTTCCCTCTGCAGGTCAATCTGGTTCATCTAACTTTTTCTTGTAGGTCCTAGTTTCCAGACTCCTTGTTTCATCTAGTGTCTCAACCTGCACACTAAATATTAATTTGAGCATGTTCAGAGCCAGTTACATGTCTCACAAGTTCATCTGGAAAAAATACCAAAAAGACTTCTAGCAGTTGAGGCCATAGCAGAATCTGGGCTCTCTGTAATGCCCATGGGACTGGCAAGTCACGCAGACACTGACATGAATGTTATCCTTCATGCTCACTTTCATCTTCTCTGCAATCATGGTTGCAAAAGTCACAGTTCCATTAATGATATTAATTCCTGTAGCATGTTTTTCTTACTCCTAGAGTATCCTAAGAAACGTGTTTAATTTGTTTGTGTAAATTGATTAAAACTAATCCAAGGTTGTGCTTACACTACGAAGGATCCCTGTACAGATAAATAGAAAATTCATCAAAACACAGTTCCTGCCAGATTGGTTCTCAGGAGATTTGCAGCCTGATTCAGGTGAAAAGGGAATCTTATTCTCTTTTAAGTTCCTAGGCTGAATGTCTCCTCACTCCCTTGACTAACTCCAGCACAGCACGAAGCTCTGTTGATGGAAGGCACATGGTACCTCAAGCACTCTGGAATATCACACAGGCAGAGGAGGGTTGATGTGGACAGAGTGACAGAGATGATGAGAGAACTGAAGCAGGAAGGCTGGCAGGACCTCAGCAGGTGGCACTCTTCCCTCTGGATCAGCATGGGGAGGGAGCTGCTCCCAGCAGTGCACAGCATCACTCTGCTGACACACCAGCTCAGGGTGCAGTGTGAAATCCAAAGCCTTGACCTCTTTTGATCGCTGGGGTTTTTTTATGGAGTCGACCTTGATTCATGTATAAAAATAGTTTACTAAAGGTTCTTGAAATTTCAACTCAGATAATCTGCCTAATGAGATGTCTATCTATAGCCTGTAAATTATTCTTTGCTCCTTGCTCAGGGAGTGCAATCCTAACATAACTGTGCTTTGATGTCAGACATCACTGTCTTTCTAGACAGCAGTGGTCCTGGACTGTACAGTTGGAGCATTTTGAGATGCAAATCCTTGTATTCTTACAGACTGTATTCTGTGTTGTGCTGGCTTTTCAGCCAGTCAGTCAGTCTGTTTGCAGAGTGAACTTAGCAAGAGCTTAAACAACATAAACTCGAAGTGTAACGTGGTATGATTGTACCCTTACTTCTTAATGAACTATTTAAACAGGGAATCTGATCTGGGTGTCTTGTTCACCCTAGCCCTATCCCTTGTAGCAATATAAAGAAAAGAAAAAAGAAATTTTGGCAATAAATGGTTATAATGAGTTTTAACCCCCAAGCTGTACCTGTACCGAAGCCTCAAGGATTTCCTGCCTGCTTTCTTTAAGTGTTATTTTCTGACACTATATCTGAAGTTTCATTTAAGTCTCTGTATCACAGTAGGAATTCAACCCAGGGTCAGGATTTTCTGATTCTTTGCTGACAGAGGCTTGAAGAGTTGTTGACTTTGCTTAATTAAGGAGCCTCCCTTTGTTACAGTCTCTTCAGAAGTTTTGGGTAGTGGGTAGCTCTGTGTCGATTTATTGGCATTTCTCTCCTCAGGGTATATTTTTATTAAGACATATCAGAAGAATGACTTTTTCTACTAATCACTGGGGGTTTTTGTATGCACCTCTTTGAGAGGACTCCTTAAGACATCTAGCTTGAGTATACTTATGTTCCACAGGCTGGCCTGTTCTTTTACACTGAGAGAGACTGATTTTGATGCCTAACTGTCCAGCTGTGTATGCCTCTGTGATGTGGAGTTCTATCTCCTGTGAACTGATTGAAATCCCATCAGCAAGAATAGCTTGTTCCTCTTGGGGAAGCAAAACCATTTTTTGCTCCCCAGAGCCCTGGCTAGGCTGTCATACCTGTGGCTCTTCACTGGCACATGTGTCACACACTTACTGTCCTCCTGCAATGCCATTCTCTTAGGATGTGGCAAATGAGAGTATGGTGGGTTTTGTTGACTGTCTGACACAAAGTACATTGGGACAGTGAATTTTTTCCCTGTTGTAGCTGGGTTGGAAGTTTGTGGCCAAGCTGCTCACCCAGTCACTGCCTATTGGACATGAGTGATCTTTAGTGGGGAGTCGTACAAAGAAGGTTGCAAAAGAACTCAGCCTTTCTCACAGTGGCTGAGGTGGTGGTGTCCAGGGAGTGCACATCCCTAATTTGGGTGGGCTACCTGGGGAGTGCTGGCAAAGGAAGTATACTTCTGCTTTATTCACAGCAGGTATGCACATGATATGATCTTTTCTGAGAAATACGTATCATATCCATTAAATATCCATAATTCCCAGATCATTTGAGATACAGCCCATAGTGGTTGAAATTCAAGATTAATTTCTTTCACCACATCAGAGGTTCATGAGGTTCAACAATAGAGATGAATTCCAAGACTTAATGCATGATCTCAGGCTAAACTAAAAACCTGCAGTGAGGACTAGAGTAGGTCCAGATTCCCTGGACAATAAAGTCATCTGGGCCAATCTTGATATCAAACCACGTTGATAGGAAGTGCATGTGCATGGTAGATATTCTTATATCAAACAAGTCTGTGGAAGGTTTTTTTCCCTTTAGACATGTAATATTCTAGGATACTAAAAATTATGTTAAAAAGGTCCCCTCAAGCTCTTAAAGGAATTACTGGTATCAGACATTCTCCAACTCTAAAGCTCAAGTTCATTATGGGGTAAACAAAAATTATGTGGGAAACTAAAATTATGTACCATATGGCACATCTGAAATACTCAGTAATTTGGAGAGATGGTTTGCTCAAAACAAATTTTACAGCAAACCAAGCTGTAAATTTTTTATAGCTTTGAAAAATCACCATAAAAGAAATAAAAAGGCAAAGCACTGAAATGTGTACCCTGTCCCACTTGTATTCTTTTCATTGTACATAAGCAGGCATGAGACCTTTTCAACTATAAACCAGTGATGATTAGCATTTTAGTGTAGGGACCTGAAAGCATTCTGTAGACATGACTGAGTTCATACCCAGTGTTTCCTGACAGGCATTTCTGTAATAATACATTTCATCTGATTCTGGAATGTTTGCATTCCCTGCTTGCTTTGTCAGCAGAAAGATAGCCACATGCAAAGAGGTGGATTGCAATATTTAAGCTTTCAGACCCAAGAAGGACACTATCATCATTTTGCAGCTGGAAGGCAGAAGGTCAGAATGGAAGTGATTGCCCAGCTTCCTCCATGAGGTCTTTCACAGAACTGAAAGGATCAACCAGGTCTTTTCATCTTCAGTCCTGCACCATCAGTCACAAGATTGTCTTTCCTGATCTGCCGGACTCCCTTGTGCACTCCCATCAACACTTGTTTGCTTCTTCCTGCCTAACCCAGAACATACAAAATACCATTATCTAGAATACTATTTGCTCCTTCAAACTTACAATACAGTAAGTTACATCTTGAACATTGCTGTCTGAGGCATTCAGGGTACTGTAATACACATTAAAATCAGTGTAGTTGTACTTTTTAGTGAGTCAGCATCCCAATAACATGGTTAATAGCCTCCCAGTTTATACCCTGTTCTGTCTGCAAAGGTTGCATTTGCAAAGCAAAGTCTTCTGGCAGTTAAGAAGATCCCTCACTCAGCTGTAGCACACAGCTGAGGGTCTTAAGGATAAGAGTTCCCCCAGTCTGACTGACAGGTACACAGCTATGGTAGGCATTTCAACACAGCAGGTCCTGGGTCATGCTGATTTCCAGTGTGTATCGTCTGGCAGTTCTCATTCATTGGAGCAGCAGGTCATCTCCTGGAATGGCCTGTTCTTTCTCTATGGTTTTGGCTGGCATTTTTTTGGTTTTGTTTTTGGGGGAAAGAGGTTGGGGAGAGAGGGCAGTGTTTTGTTTTTATGGCTTGTTTTGTTATTTTCATTCTTTAGGGTCTAAAAAAGGGAAACTGTAAGCATAAGTGAGGCTGCTGGGACCCACACATTTAGTTGCACAGATCAGCCATCTGCTTTGCATGCTCTACCATCGCTCCTTGTTATGCACTTATTATGGGAATATTTATTCTGTGAATGACTAGCTGTTTGCTCTTGATATGCTTCCATCTGCATATATATTTGTCAAACCACTCCCCTTAGGCATATGAAAGTTTAGCTTTCCCTTTCAGATGGCTATAATTATACAATTAGATTTGCCATATCGTCAGCAGCATGCTCAGCTCCCACATCCACTGCAGGATGGACATGTGGAAAATGGACTGGCAAAAACAATTTGCACAACTCCTCGGGTGTGAAAAAGGTTGAGTTTTAGAGTGATAGACAGTAAAGATGGAACCTGTGTAGGAATTTTGGAAGCCTTAGAGCTAACAATGTGGTAACAAATAACTGGGGATGAGCCATAGACACATCTGGATATAAATAAGGGCAATGGATTGCTAGGAATGATGAAGTGGCCCTGTTGGATGGTATGTGCCCCATACCCAGCAGATTTGCCTTCACTGAAGCTCCCAGTGAGTTATGAGGGGAGCTATCTGAGGAGAAGACCCCATATGGGCCTTCCTTCTGAGAGGATCTAGAACAAGACGGAGTTGCAGTTAAGGGTGGCAAAGACAGGTTCTGATTCCCGAACTATTTAAACTTTTCAGACTTGTGCAGTTCATGCACCTTACATGCAGGAGAAGAAAAGCAACCAAAGTAAAGATGGCTTGGGATTTAGGGCTTTGTTTGCTTGCTATCTGCTGGTTTTGTTTCTTTTTTCCTGCAGCAAATGACTCAAAATTACTACATTGTTACTATTTTCTCACTAACTCTGCTTTTGTTAAATTCTAACTAAATCCTAAGAGACAAGGCCAGATCCTCAGCAGTGTCCATCACATTTGGCATATGGTACCACTTTTCTTGATTAGCTTTAACTTCCAGAAATCATGTACTTTTGAAAATCAATTATTCTCCTTCTCATGGTAATCAACATGGTAGCATTTTGTCTTCAATAAATTATATCCCAGGAGCATGGATGTTTTAAGTACTTGTCAGAGACCCAGCTGGGGAAATTATGTGTTCAGGCATATCTCACTCTAAATAATTTTTAAAATAAACACTTTGCTTTGTCTTGTGTATGAGTTATGACTGTAATGACTTCTGGTTCTGAGTTTCCTTTCTCAGAGTTTCCTCCCTCCAGACTTCTCCTGATGATAATGCTGCTTAGTGTGGAAATGAGCCTATGTATTTACCTGACATTTTACAATGTCCTGTTGGGCTGCTTTGAATATTGAAAACTATTAATGACCTGAATCTCATATTGTAAAGATCAGAACTGACTCCTCAGCAAAGCATACAGTAGATCAAAATCTCAGTTTTGGGGATGAATATAGCCAGGAAGTGAGCACTGGGCTTTTGGGGAATGCACAGGTAAAGCATAAGGTATAGTGGCTTACTGGAGGCAGTTCAGTCCCTGAACGTCCTTCAGCACAATGAGCTCCAGCAGACTTTGGCACAAAATTGCAAGAGCTTTGTAGAATGCAGCAATTCTACTGATGACTGTGGTGAAGGCATCTATTTTCTCTGTTTAGCCCACCTTATCCAAGGAACTCTTGATGAACTTTGCATATTGAAAGACAAAAGATAGATCTGGGATGTTCATGCATAATGGCTTTTATTGTGGAAGATTTTCTTTTTTCTTGTTGTTTTATTACCTCCCAAGAAGCATTGGTTAGAGTTGGTGGTTTATTTGTTCTGTTTGATTCATGGCTTTTGAGTATATTGATGTTACACAACATCCTATCATTAACTGCTCCTCTGAAGGTTCTCTTCAAGTGTTTTGCAAATCATTGCTACATTATAGGCTCACTGTTGGGACCAATAATTTAAGACATGAACTTGTAACTTAAAATTGCTTTGCACATAATGCAAAAGCAGGCAAAATTGTGGCTACTTGAGTATTTGAGAACACTGTTGTCAACAGTGTCAACAGTGTAAGAAGACACTGTGCAAATGAAGGCTTTAATTCTAGTCCTGCAGATCCGGGGATACATTTGTTCCCATGGAGCTTTGCAGGAACCCTTCTACAGGAATTTCTTCAAGGCCTCAGAGCACCATGCCCAGGGAAAGTTCAGCAGCATTGCAAGCATCTAGACCTTAGGTTCCCAACTTTTAGATAGCTGATTTCTCACTAGAGTACATTGATAATGTAATTTTTCTTGTTCCATGATTGTCCTCACACATTCTGCATCCTTACTTCTCCATTGCCAGCTTTCCAGGACTGAGAGTGAGGTTGAAAACTGGACTTTATTTGGCTAACATCACCCAGAGACACTGGGGTGTCTCTGCACCATGCTGTCATGTGATTATGATATAGGACTATATAACACAGACATCCAACATTGCTTCATAAGGATCTATATGGATCTGATCTCTGTACTTCATCTGTGACATGGTCATGAGTCACCACTCAGGTCCCTCCCAGGTCCCTCATAGGACTCCTTCACATTTTCACTCCAGTACAAATGATTTCATAGATATAGAGTCAGTTTATTCACCATGGAAGAGAATTTATTTCTGTTTAGTTAATGTGCTGCTTCAGAGAAATTAGAAATAATTGCAGAATAATCAAAAAGAACTTGCTGTCAGATGAAAAAGATAATTTGTATGAAAATCAAGAGCAAAAATATTGTTTAAGTAGGCTGTATTTTCTTTGGATACATGTACCTCAACATAAGAATTTCATTTATAACACTTGATATAAATAGTGTGATAACACTTCACAGAACCTCTACTTATCAGGGGAATTCCAACTTCTTACAGAAACTGAAGCACGCTGGTTGTCATGCCATCCTTGTAAATATTTTATGTTGGCTTAAGACTCAAGGGCAGATGTCTATTTTTACTTAGTGTTTGTGAAGAATTATGAACCTAAAAAGCTCTTGGTATAAAGCATTTATCAGTAGCAAAGCCAGTTCAAAGCTGTGTCCAGAAACAGAAATTGCAGAGCACCTTTTTTGTTTGTTTTTATATTATACTTAATGTTTGCTGTACTTCTCTGGCAAACATGTCTGTAATAAATAGTTGTTCCAAATAACAACATACATTCAACAAAGTAGCTTGGAAGTCATTATTCAGAAAGTGTAGCTTTCCTTTTCCCTGAAAGCAACTGCTTTGCATTGACATCTTCAGCAGTAACTTGCTGTTTGTACTCTTTTTAGGTTTTTTGGGGTTTTTTCTTTTTTTTTTTTTCTTTTTTCAGCTGCAGCCTATTATTGCCTGCCCGCCAAAATAATGAAATTCATAGACTGGCAGAGATTGTGCATCCTGTATTGTCTGGTGTCCCAACAAAATTTCCTGGCTATCTACTGGTTTCTCAAATAAATTATGTAAAACTTCTATTTGGGTCATAATCTGAAGTTCTTAAAACCACAAAAAATGTGTCATGTGCTCATGATTAAAGTGAGAAAGTTTAAGAGCTAAAGACTATTACTGTGCAGATTAGCAGTGTAAATGTTGAGCTGCCTGAGCCATATGGACTGGCTTCTCAGCTGCATTTGTGTTTGCACACAAGGCAGAGAGATTCATTCAGACACTTACATTTACCCAGCATTAATATTGATTTTAAAATTCAGATTTCAATAATTTCATGCTCTTTCTGTATCCCTGGCAGGTTCTCAAAGCCAGGCACATTACCAGTGTGCATGGCCATTCCTACTTGTCAGCTTCTGCTTGTGTGAGTGCCAGGCTTGACTCGGTGCTGCTGCGAGAGGCCAGTGTGTGACATCAGTACTAATTAAGTTTGAATACAGAGCTATGTTTGAGAGCCAAAGGAAGTGCAGGAAGGAAGCTGAGTGTCAGTGAGTCATGTCAGATGAATGCATGGCAAGCGGTTATTGATAACATACAGTCAAACCACAATGTTGATTTTGGAAGATTTGGCATGGGAACTAAAAGCAGCATCCTGACCTCAGCAGCGATTTGTTTGTATTTAGCTTTCCAATAATGCTGTTTTGGTTTATTTGGAAGAATTGTTTTCGGATTCTCTGTCTTTATTTATCTCACAGTTCTTGCTAGAATAAGGACCCTCAGGGACTGGAAACATTTAATCTGTGTGAACAAGGCCTCAGCATTTTTCTGAAGACTGTCTACCATTTTCTGTGTGAAGGAAAAATGTCTCTTTAGTGGCAGGCACCCTGCCTTGTAATTTCCGTTGTGTGAGCTTGGACATCTGTGTGATTACCCTCTGGGAACACTTGCAGCTTGACACACATGCATCTAGTCTAGCTATTTTTAATCATTGCTTTTCAAGTATCTGTAGTGAGTTTGGTGACATGAATGGGAATAGTGTTTTCCAAATTTGAGTCCTTTGGTATTTGCTTTTTGTAGTTCCTCAACCCCACTAAAATCTCAAAGTATCATAAAGGTTAATCACTTCCAACTGTCCAGGAAACTTCATTTCTTGAAAATATTACAGTGCCCACAGAACTTGAATGTAAAGTCACATTTGAAGAAATAAGAAATATCAAATTTCCATTTTAAGTGTAGCCATAGTTATTTAAGAACATGACCTACTGGGAACCAGGTAGTCTTTAGGCCTTTTAAAAGTTATTTTCAAATTAAAATACAATTGTTTGTGTTTCTGGCTTAATTTATAGGAAAGATGATAGTTTGGAATCAGCAACAATTACTATGATAGTGGTTCATTTTGCTGGAGAGTTTTTTCATTTTAGTCCTTGGGACAAAACTGATCCCAGGTAACACTCATTTCCTTACTTATCCCATTCTGTCACTGCTCCAGGGACTATACCTTTACTGTTGACCTTTTTGCAAGAAAAACTTCTGTACCACATCTGCCATTGTCAGTGTGTGAAGTAGCTGTAAAACAAGACCTGAAGAGTAATGATCCATTTCAGGTCTCAGCTTTCTAACTGACTCTTATTTTAATCAGTAAAAGACACTTGAAAAAGCACAGCATAGTATTTGGACTCGTGAAACAGTATTTTAAATGAGGTTACAGAAATAAAATTTGATTATATAAATCTCATTCTACTGATCAAGTCATGAAGAATACCTTGTATTACAAGTTATAAACTGGTTATTTGAAGGTTAATAGAGCAGGGGATAAAAAAAAAAGGCTTTAAAGAATTCCTGTAAACTATATTTCATTTCCTTGGCCACAGTGTAGGATCAGGTAGATCTAAGTCACTTCTGAGTGCTGTTTGTATGCTCTCTTCTTGAAGACCTCTCATGACAGAGACCCAAAATCTCACCATGCAACCATTGTTTTGCTATGTTTTAACATTAAAAATTACATTCTTGAAAGTGTAATCTGAAGTTTCTTGCACATTAAAATAATTTCCTCTTGTCCTCCTCAGCTGTGGAAAAAAGATTTTTCCTTTCTCGTTATATGTTTGGAAACTACTCTCAGGTTTCAGCCCACTCTTTTCTAGATTAACAGTCCTACTTCATCTAGTTTTCCTTTGCAATCAACTTTTTCAATATCCGTGATAATTTTTTTGTTTCTGGTCTCTGGTCTATGCTCTTTTTGACATGCACTGCCTAAAACTGACTTCTTCGGATAAAAGCAGTTCAGTAGGAAGCACACTAAAGTTCATGGAGCTCTATCTGACACAGGAGACTCTTAACTCACAAAAGTAACCCCTCTGGATTCAGCAGGGACACTGAACTAAATGCTTCTTTGTGAGAAAGGAGTGCAGTCCTGCCACTCAGATCTACCAAACTTTACTGCAGAGATCATTTTCCTCATCCATCATTTCAGTTGTATTTTTTCATTCCCCAAGCCATGCCTCTGTCTTTTGCTGTATTAAAGGTAAGGTCTTTATTTTCACTTGCAAATTCCTTAATAGCCTATTCCTTTCTTATCATGTACACTTCTTGGCATACTCACTCACCTTCCATCTCTCCATTCCCCAATCCCAAATTCCTAGATTTGAAAGTTCCTTTCTGATCTCTCTTAATTGGGGCCTCCCACTTTAGGAAAATTCTTTGTAAACAGCCAGGGCACAGCAACACCCTTCCTTTTAAAGCCTTCTTAAAACTCTGTTTCTGCAAGCCTAGGTGGGAGCTGGGCCACTTGTACACTACAGAACCCAGCACAGCTGTGGTGCTTCTTTTTTCTCTCTGGTCTGCAGGCATGTTGCCTCATCTCTCCTTTACACTTAGGAGGAAAGCTTTTTGGAATATAGGCCGTGATTTATGTGTCAAATGAGAAGTACTTCATACAATAGATTGGTCTAGAGTTAACATGATAATCCTGAAAACAATACTGGTAAATGTGCTAGAGAGATATGGCAGATCCTACTGCTCCTTGTACAAGGAGCCAAGTATTTCCAAGAGAACTCTTATATCTTCACATATGTTTTTCCAACCCATAGAATTATGCTTTAATGGTATTTCCACAGGAGAGCAAGGTGAGCCAAGGACTGGTCATTACAGAGGCTTTTCCATGTAATTGAGTGGTTCAAGAAAACATTATGAAATATTATCTTGGCAAATGATGTAAATGTGAAGAACAGCTGGTAATCCCATGAAGATCCTGCTCATCTATAAATTAATACATGCCACTGGGGATACTGACAATTTGTCTTGGAAGTGAAATGGTTGGGAAGAGATTTTGGCACTCAATCAGCAAAAGATATGACACTCATAAAAACAGAACTATGTTTATGACACAGTAAACAGTTAATTGGTTTTGGATGTATTTATAAGAAATCAAGCATCTATTTCTGATATCTATGTGTATGTGAATAATTAAATTTCATTCCATCGGGAAAGAGTCAAAACTTGCTTTGTTAACTTTTCAGAAGGATATGGCTTCTACCAAAAGAGCTCAATAAAATGTATTTGCTATTTTGAGGGCTTCTTGATTGAACAAATGGTTTTCTTACAGCCCTCCTCCTCCACTGCTTCAGTTTTACAGCATAATGAAAACAAGATGCAGCAAACTGCAAGTGAGGTAGGATCAGAAGAAGAGTTTTAGAGGGGTAGCAACTGAAGACATTGCTTAACAGTTACATAACTGGAAGGAAGGCCAGAAGACATAAATGTTTCTCATTTATCCGGGCCTATGTAGATATGCACTCAGACGTAAAGAAAGAATGGCTGCTAAATATGCCCTGGAGCCATAAATATGTATGTGGATAAATAGGAAGATAATCAGACATCCAGAAAACTAAATTTGCTTTATGTAGTTACATTTAATGTAGATTTGTTTGCAGTAGACTGTCAACTTTGCTATGTGCATATGGGAGGATTGATACTACCTGTTTTATTGTTATATGGTACACAGCACCTCTGTGCATCCTTCCATCCAGGGACTCCCAAACAGAAACAAGGTAGTTTTATGTATGTACTAGTGAATACCTTCAAATTAATACCCATCTCTGTATTCCCTGCCTCGCTTCTTCCTAGAGTATGTACTCTTCCACAGAGAAGCCCTCTCCACCTATTTGGTGCAGATCCCATCATTTCAACTTAGGAAACCTACTTTCATTACCAAAATAAGAGTTCAGTGCTCTCACTCTTGTTTTTATACAGCACTATGAAAATCAAAGAGTTTTTGCCTCTATATTTTGTATCTTACCTGTCTTCAGGTCTTCTCTTCTTCATTACCTCTTCTCGCAGGTGACAAGTGACAGGATGAGAAGAAAGGGCTCCAACTTCCACCAGAGGAGGCTTAGATTAGGTATTAGGAAAAATATTTTCACAGAAGGGGTTAGAGAGCATTGTAATAGACTGCCTAGGGAAGTGATGAAGTCACCATCCCTGAAAGTATTCCAAAAAACATGTGGATATGATACTTGAGGGCATGGTTTGATGGTTAACGTGGTGGTGGTACAGGGTTAACAGTGACTTGATGATCTAAAAGGTATTTTCCAACCTTAGTGATTCTATTATATGTGTTATCTTGTTTCTGTTAATGATGGTTAGCTGATTTTAGATTTATTTTGTCTTATTTTTATTATGAGAAAAACAGGCATCTGGTCACTGTCTTCTCTATGCAGAATTTTGCACATTTAAGTTTTTGCAGTATTTTTATGTTTGATACTTTTTGAATATAAAATCACCTTTTTATTGAGTGAGGTGTAAAAATACACCTCCAAATGTTTGGGGTTTGTACATGGGAAAGAAAAGGAGAACCAAAGTGAGCACTAAAATTTTCTTCCAAGTGGTTATTTTTTTCCTACTCCAGATTACAGGCTATGACTCTAGACACAGGCTGAATTGTGATCCAGATTGTGACTGTTTCCTTTGTGGTCAAAGACAAAAATGCTTCTGATTGCAGACCTGCATCCCAGTTTCCATCCTATAGCCTCAGGAAAAAGGGAAAGGACAGCCTTAATTGTACTCTTCCTTCCTTTGAATATCTAGTGGCATTTCCAATAAAGCCAATCCATTCTGTACCTGAGAGGAATATCATCTATCCCTACATCTGCTATTCAGTTCAAATAGCCTGGGGGATATCTAGAGTTAGGAATCATTCTGTGAAAGCCCTCCTGAGGTCTTTTGATAGAGGATCCCACATCAAATTGATAAGCTGCATCTGCCTTCTCTGACCTATGCAGTGATGCTGATGGATAAGACTCTATTTCTGTTAGTTCACTTGCTTTAGCAAGCACTGGCTTAAGTGCAGCTTCTGCTTTGTGTAATGGCAGATGCTGCCAAACGTGACTCACGTTTTCTCTTTGTTCCCTGGTACAGCAGGCTCTCCAGTTGCTTCTCAGCATGAGGAGCAAACTTATTTCTTAATTAAAAAAACAAACAAACAAATTGGCAAGAGCCTCAGACAGCAAGATGTTTTGGGTGAAAGGCTGTGCTCATTAGCATTTCTTCAGTGAAGAACAGCATATCTCCAAACCACGCTGTCTGGGACAGGATCCTAACCCTATGAAACTGTATGACTCTGGAGAGGATGGAAGATAGTATCTCTCCAAGAATAAACAGCTTTTCTATCACATTTTCCTTGCTGGCTGTCCAGGATGCATGACACACGATAGTGTAATGCTTTCCTTTTTTAGAAAGAAAGACTGCAATGATGGAACTGCTCTATGTGATTTAGTTTATCATATGAATTTTCTGTAGTATAGGATGTCCACTCTTGTCTTCTGGACAAGATTGTCTGAGTAGTTAGAAGAGTTACCACTGCCAGAAACTCTGCCCACACCTATTTACCAAATTTGCAGTTTACAGCTTACTCTCTTTGCAGGTGTGCTGGAAAGATGAAGAATTCCTTGCTTTGCAATATCTTTCTTCTTTGTCCCCTTCTTCTGGAGAAACCAGGCTGTTCTCTTCTGCTCACTTGTATAGTACTGCCCAAATGGGATAGAATTCCTGTAATTTCAGAAATACAAGTGCAGAAGTTTGTTCCAGCCACCTGCAAGGAAGTGGGATGGAGGTTAAAGATGTTAAGTCTTTCCTTTTCATCCAGAGCCCTCATGCAGTTCTTCTCTGGAGGGTTTCAGAACCCACCACAACAGCCTTCAGGAGAGCGCATTGTTGTCTGCTTGGAGGATATGTGAATGTAGCTGTGCAGTGAAATGCACTTCAGAGTACTGAACAGAGCTGCACTCTGCTTAACCGAGCAGTGGTAGAAAGGACACTCCTGTATGTGGTAGAAAGTTGAATCCAGCCCCAGCTACTTGGTTTGCCACCATCAGATTATCTCATGTGAGCTCTGAGTGGAACTAAACTGTCTCACACTTGATTTTGTTTTGGATCCATGTGAAATAACAGGAAATACCAACTCTTCTGCTTCAGAACCAGAGTCTGTTTGCAGGCTCTCTATTCCTTTTGCTTTCACTGAACCACCTTGCATTGCAAATCTGCTTCTTCTTAGAGACTTGACAAAGCCAAAGCAAAATGGTATGAATGTGATTAGGATAGTCTAGCACAGTCCCATAAAACTCAGGTTGGCAACTGCACTCAAACTGTTTCCTTATGCATCTTACCTGCCAAGCACAAAAAGTAGCTGGAAAGACAGGTTCAGTCAGAGCTGGAATTTGATTTCTGAGTGGAGCCAATAAATCTAAAAGCAGTTCTTTTAAAGAGTCTTTGCTTTATATTTTTTCCCCTTTCCAGTTATGTCTGCTTACATAATCTCTTCTTTGTCCTGTATTCAATCCTCATTAAAGCTCTGTTAGATTTTTATTTATACTTTTCTCATACCAAAATATAAAACAAAGTTTGGAGAAGTAAATTTGAGGAAGAAAGCTGTAATTTAGGATCTCTTCCAATTTCAGTCTCTAGCTTGGGTTCCTCACTGCTCATCTCATCACGCTGAGCTCTCATGAGCTGGCAGCTGTTGTGGTCCATGCATCCCCAGTCACTCTTGAACTGATCTGAAAATTCCTGCCAGTTGCAGGAACTGACTGACAGATTGGCTTGTTTTTAGGTCCTGAGCTGTGTTACAAGCAATTGCCAGGTTTGTCTGTTTCTGCAGGGAGTTTTTCTCCCCATCTTGGAGAAATTTTTAGTTGGCATCACTGATACCAGGTCAGAGTACTTTTTGTAGCACATGATTTGATTTCTGTACTTTAGGTTGTTTTCTTTCCTCTCAAATGACTGTACTTTACCTACTGATAAAATTCCTTTTCTACAGTCTTTGATTAATAAGTAACATGGACTGTGCTGGCTTGGGAGCAGAGGACTCAGAGCAAAGTGCTGCATTTTAATATGAAGTGAAATGAATCTATTTGCACAAAATTATGTGGAAAGAATACATTTCTAAGAAACCATGTTATTGAAACATGCTCTTCTGCTTCTATTAGTTTGATCCGCAGATTTGCTAATTCTAATTTCATGTAGGCTTAAGATGACCTGTTTCTCAATGTAGAGATACCCGTCCTGCATACAACACCATTTGAATGCAAAGATCCATCCCTGCTGATGATGATTCTGTACTGTACTGTTACAGGTTTTCTCATCAGTGGCAAAAAACCATGACATTATTTAGTTGGCTTTAAAGAGAAACCATGTGGGAAGTGGAAGGTATAGAAATTACAGAGATGCTGCAAGGAACAAAGAAATTAATTAAAATGAACAAAAAAAGTAGGTCAATTTTGGCCTAACTTTGTTAAAGTTGTTCCTTTTAAATATGAAGAGCAAAGAAAATAGGCAGATGGGAGTACAGAAAAGGGAAATAAGCCAAAGTGATTAGCCTGGTGACCTTCTCTTATTTCTGGTGGATTTTGAATGTATGTGCACTGTGCCATTGTTTCTGATGAATAAAATTAACATATTCAATTTATATTCTAAAAGAAGCCTAAATTCAGTAATTTTCTAAAGTACTGCAGTTCCAATTTAAGGTGCAAGTTTTAACTTCAGAAATTGTTTGTTATTATTGTTATTTTTCTATATTTTGCATATTTATGTGTTCAGATCGAAGATGCCTAAAAAAGAGAATAATAGCATTTGTGCTAATTAAGAAAAGAAAATAGCTCAGAACAATGACATTCCCCTGGGGTTTTGTTCATATGCCATTTTTAAACAGTTGAACGTTGAGTCACTCAGTAACAGATTAGCTTATTCATCAGCTTTCTAAGAGCTAAATTTCAATGGATTTCTTCCCTTTCTTATATTCTTTCAAATGATTTATATAAAGGAAGGTTTTCACTGTGTTGGTAAGGGTTTCCCAAGAACTTTCCAACTAATGCTTAGTTAAATAGATTGAGTAGAAATTTATACTGTAATTAGTTTGATGAGTGGATTGTTGCACAAACTATATTATCTAGAGTTTTCTACTAAGGAAATGAAAACCTAAGGCGAAGAAAATTAAGGTACTTCACTTGTGGCTGTTATTTATTATTTTAAAACATAATTGAAATTAAAACTTTTTAAGCACCTTGTAGTGTTCTGTTTAACTCTTCTTTGAATGTTTGCTAGGCATTTTGGGAGGCTTGTTATTTGGGTGACATCCACAGTGTCTTTTTTCAGGGTGGCCAGAAACAAAAATTTCAAAGGCCTACTCATTATAGCCTAGTGAGTAAGCTTACATGGAATATGCTGCTAACAATATGGGACTTAACCTCCACCCAGAAGACTTGGCTCCTGTGTAGAAATAGGTTTATTCAAGCAATTTTATTTCAAAAATGCAGTGGCTTGAAAAATAATGAGTATGGATATTTGTGACATCCAAAAAGGTGTCTGAGTTCTTTTTGCTAAACACTAGCACTCAAAACCTCCTATAAGAAATGTATGTCATAGTGTAATTTCCTGTTTTACAAAAAATCTGCTTCCTATTTCCATTTTTAAAATTCATGGCTTTGGATGTTGGTGTTCTGTGGTTACAAATTAAGACAGAGGTCTTGATATACCTTTTATAAATATGCATTTCTCAACTTCTTCCATGTTATAATTTCCTTCTAGGAGTAACTGTTCTTTTCTTTTCATGCTCTCTCCACAGTTTTTAACAACTCTGAGTGGTTCCTCTGTGAATCCTCAGAAAATTTGTGATTCTTTTGGGAGATGGTCAATGCTTCTTCCATTATGTCCTTCATGACACTGCACACTAATTCACAGAAAGTCATTGCCTTGTTATCCATGTTATTCTCCTTTCTTCTCTGTGAAGAACATCTCATGAACCTTTTTTAGCTTGAGCAAGCCAGAGAGTGGTGTCACTGAGCTGTGATGGTGACAGACTACTCCATTTATTTAGGAAATAAACGGACTCTCTTCTTGCTGTAGCTCTCCCAGGTGCAAATGTTTCCATACTGTCCTACACTTTACCACCTGGCCAGTTACTACATCCCCAGGTCTCATTTTCAGGCTGCTCATTTCAGATGCTGTAACCTGTTTCAGCTGCAGTGATTTTAATGGTAAGTCTTGGGAAACCTGCTGCCTTTTCAGTGGAAGAGGTGATGGAGGTGCCTGCAAGAACTGTTCCAACAGCAAATCCTGGGGAGATGAAGGGGGGAAGTTGGGGTAAATATGATGAAGGCAGGGCCTTGAGGATAGTATCTGAGTAGCAGGGACCAGGACCTGCAGGAGGAATGCCACAAGAGCAGAGAATTTGTGTCAGCATACGAAGGCCATTTACCAGCCTCTATCACATTATTTTGCATTACAAGGCATCACCTCTTATTTAGCAACATCTTTTCTGTCAGTTCCTCTGTAATTCACTCGCTGAGCATTCAATAAATATGTAAGGGCTAGGTCCACTACATGAATCCAATCTTAAGTTTCAGATTGTTGGAAATATAAGTGTTTTGAAAAGCTTACATGAATGTCTACTGTCTCCTTGGAGGCGGCTTTGATACCAACTTTATGTTTTTCGCTGAGAGGTATTTACACTGAAGAAAGCAACTTGACATGAATGAATTTTTCTATTAGCATCTACTTTCACATAGTATTTTCACACCTCTCATGATGCTGCTACATTTTTTCTGTCTGGTTCAAATTTTCCACGTTTATTAGGTACCTTCTCTAAACCTTAGTACTGACTCAGAGAGGTGAGGATGTACCACTGCAGACCTTCATGGGACTATTTCAGTGAAGCAAGACAAAAGCCGCACAGAACTGCAGTTCTGTGGAAAATGCTGTTTCTACAAAATGATTTTTTTGACTTTTTACATGTAAGGAGAGGTGGTCATCCTCTTTAAAGGCAAAACCAGGCACATTTAGAGAGTGCTTTATTCAGGAGATTATTCTGTGAGATGACCAATACCCCATACAGAATAACTGGCTCAGCTGTAAATGTTTGCATTGTAGACACCTTTTACTAGATGAAGTCAATCCCACATATGCAATGTACTGTTAGATTAACTCAAAGTTTTGTTACAGTGCCAAAATTTAACATCTTGATTACTTGGAATATAAAAGGACTTCTTTTCAGTTAAATGTCCAAATGAATCACGTATTTTCAATATAGGTTTGGGTTTTTTTCCATACCTTCCATTAACTTGATTCTTCATTATTTATGACAAAAGTGTTGCAATAGAAATTCTGATTTTCTCTTGACTCCTCATTTTCATTTATTCTATTCTGTTCTTGAACTGAGTTTCTTCTGTGCAACTGCCTTAGCCACTGCTGAAGACAGTCATGTTCTGTAACAGCCATCTTCCTGGGCATAAGAGTTTGGATTACAAGGAGGTGTCCCCTTGCAGTAAAGATTTTCAGGTAGCCTGCAAAATGTTCCTAGCCTCCTTTATGTTTGTTTAGTTAGCCACTAAAAAACAATATTGCTTGCTATACTTCATATCTCTTCTCCAAAACAAAAAAGGCAAAATCTTATCTGAAATTATGAGGCTTATGGTTTTGGTTTTTTAACCAAAATGAAACATAATTAATAAAATTAAGCAGAAAGTAGCCTTAACAACCTGCTTTGCTAATTCCAATTAATAATGTCTTCCAATGTATTACTGCATCAGTATTGTGTTTGTTCAGTATTTTGTACTTCTCCATCAAAGCTAATTTATTCTGAAATGCCAAACCAGTAAGATTTACTAATTGTTTCCTCTGCAAAACTGTTCAGGTAGCCATGTTTTTTTTACAACCATGTCAGCATCTCAAAACAAATTGAGAAGACTCTCAGGGGTGACATATTTAGCTGCATAGTGTCAGCTATTAGATAAAGGCAGTGACAAGGATAGTGCAGTTAAATACCTACTCTCTAATTACATTCTCTGGGAAAATTAGAAGTGCATGAAAACACAAAAGTTATTACAGTAATATACAAATTTAATAATCTTGATTACTAACATTAAATAAACTTTCTGACAAAACAAGATAGACTCAACCTTTCTCTTTGGCTCCAAGAAAAAGTTGAAGGCAAACAGAAGATAGGTCTTCTCAGGAAAAGAATTTCACTCTTTTAAAGTATACTTTTGCCTTCAAAGTGTATAAATTAGAGTTGTAAACTACATCAATTGCTTAGACACTATGTGATATGCTCAATGTGCTTTGTTTTATAAGTTAACATAGACCTTGCATTGTAATATCTTCAGAATAATAATATTAAAAAGCTAAACACTGCAAATATAACTTTAAAGAAATCCTGCTTTGCTAATGTCTTGGAAGAACAGTTGGTGTTAAATTATCTCTGCTACCAAATGTATTAATCTTTCAAAATATCACATGAATGTTACATAAATAGATCCTATTTATTTTTCTACTAACTATATGATGCTATTACTAAACTATATTATTAAACTATTACACTCTTGTTTCACTCATGTCAAAAGAACTAAAATCTGTAATGTGTTGCACAAAAACAAAACCAACCTTTCAGGTAGGTGTCTGAGAAGTATAACTGATTTCTGTTGCATTATTGTAAAAAAAAAAGCTATAGAAAAATCAACAGAAATCACTAGTGGCACTGTTTAACATATCCTGACTTGTAGAGTCTTTCTGTATTGACCTTTTCCTTTATATTTCCTAGTTTTCCCTTGTAACACCAGAAGAACAAGGTCTGTAATTGTAATTAGATCAATCTGACAATGAGTCACTCTCTGGCAGCTAAAGAGGAATCGGGAGAAAAATAATCTAATCTTAAACATGAGTGGTATTTGCTGGAGGGAAGGGAGGAAGGGAGGGTGTATGTAATTTTTTTTAAAGGGGAATGTAAAACTTGCCAGGAATTCCTTAATTTTTTTTTCTTAATTTTTTTTCCTAATCTTGTGCTTCATGATCTAGAGTAGCTGCTGAGTATATTGAAAAATCAGAGCAGTATTGGAATCACCTGTAAATACTTATTTCCTTGTGTATGCAAAATGGCATGTTTCAGTTTCTAATTACACTGTTAGGGGCAGAACTAGTGGCAGAAAGATGGTCATGTCTATTTTGTATCCATTATCCACCGGCACCAGTTCAGAAATTGTAAACGTCTCTAATAGGCACCTGAGCATCCTGATCATAGAATGGTTTATACTGGAAGGGACCTTAAAGGTCATGTATTTCCAATCCCTCTGCCATGGGCAGAGATCCCACCTACTAGATCAGGTTGCTCAGAGCCCCATCCAACCTGGCCTTGAACACTTCAAGGAATGGGATATCCACAACTTCTCTGGACAAACTGTGCCAGTGCCTCGTTACCCTCTGAGTAACGAATTTCCTCCTAACACCTAATCTAAAACTTTCCTTTCTTAGTTTTAACCCACTGCCTGCTCCCATCAGTATGAAAAGTGGCTCTCCCTTTCTTTTTTATAGGCCACTTTAAGTTCTGCAAGGCCACCATGAGGTCTTCCTGGAGCCTTCTCTTCTCCAGGCTGAACAACCCTAGCCCTATCAATCTGTGTTTATAGGAGAGGGGCTCCACCCCTCTGATCATCTTCATGGCCCTCCTATGGACATGCTCTAACAGGTCCATCCATGTCTTTCCTGTGCTGCAGACCCCAGAGCAAGACACAGCACTCCAAGTGGGGTCTCATGAGGGCAGAGTAGAGGGGCAGAATCTGTTGTCACACTGCTTTGGAAGAAGCCCAGGCTGTGGTTTGCCTTCTGTGCTGTGAGCACACACTGCTGGCTCATGTCCAGCATTTCATCCACAAGAAACCCCAAGTCCTTCTCCACAGGGCTGGTCTCAATGAGTTCCTCTCCCAGTCTGTGCTTATGTCTGAGATGGCCCCGACAGGTGCAGCCCTTTGCACCTGGACTTGTTGGACCTCATGAGGTTCTTGTGGGCCCACTTTTCAAGTTTGTTCAGGTCCCTCTGGATGACATCCTGTCCTTCTGTTGTGTCAACTGCACTGCTCAGCTTTGTGTCATCTGAAAACTCACTGAGGGTGCACTCGATCCCACTGTTGATGTCAGTGATGAAGATATTGAAGGGCACAGGTCCCAAGACAGAGCCCTGAGAGACAGCACTTGTCAGTGGCCTCCACCTGGACATAGAGCCATTGACCACAATTCTCTGGCTATGTCCATCCAGCCAATTCCTTATTGACCAAAGAGTCCACTCTTCAAATCCTCATCTCTCCAGAGATGGGAGTGTCATATGGGACTGTGTTAAAGGCTATACAAATGTCTAGGCAGATGACATCTGTCAGTCTGCCCTTTTCAACAGTTGCAGTCACTCCATCATAGAAGATTGGTCAGGGAGGATTTGCCCTTACGAAGCCATGCTGGCTGTCTTGGATCACCTCCTTGTCTTGCATGTGCCTTAACATTGTTCTCCTCATCCTTCCCAAGTACAGAGGTGAGCCTGTCTAGTTCCACATGTCTTCCTTTCTTATCTTTTTTTAAAATAACACTAATGATTCTCTTTTTCCAGTGACCATGGACTCTGCCTGACTGGCGTGCCTTTTAAAATTTGATGGAGAGTGGCTTGGCAACAACATCCGCCAGCTTCTTCAGAATCCTGGGATCCATATCATCAGGTCCCATGAGCTTCTGACTATTCAGCTTCATCAAGTGGTTCTGAACCTCCTTTATCTATTATAGTGGGAGAGACTTCACTCCCCCAGCTCCCACCTGGAGGTTCAGGGAATCAAGAGACATTCAGGGACTTGAGATCCTGCAGTGGTGAAAACCACAGTTCTTGAGAGGCCTAAGTACAGCTGCAATCTTGGCATAGCAATCTAGAGCTGGCTGTTGTGAAATGCTGAGCTCTCGGGGCTTCTGAGTTCCTTGTCCTCTCTGAAGCACAAATGCCTGACTAGACCTTTTTGTTCTCCATCCTCTCAATATCCAAGATTGGATTGCACTTTTGAGAATAAGCACACAACTGAGCAATGAGTGTCCCCCTCGCAAAATGTCACATTTGGTGTAGCGTGAATGTCACATTTGGTGTAGAATGAAAGTCTCAGCTAGGCTGTGAGGTCTTCAATCCAAGAATGATCTTTTGATCCTATACATATGCAGGGGTTTAACCTAGTTTTTCATATATTGTGTGTTCCCATAAAAAAGTGGTTGAAATTTCTGGTTGAATCCTGAATGTGAGGCACTTTGTAATGTAAGCAATAAAATAACATAACACTATATAAATGGTAAATTGCTGCATTCTCTATGTTGCTATATTGAATTTTTACTTTAATCTCATATGGATAAAGTTCTCAATATGTGCTCCAAAACACTGTGACTAGCAAAAAGCTGACAGGTAGTGTACTGAAAATTTACAACACAGGATCAAAAACTCTAAAACTTCTGGAGATAAGAGAGGTGGGTGCATTCTGGTACCAAATGTGGAAAAGCCCTTGTGCAGAAGGTAATTTGAGTGTCTCTTTCTTTCCTTCAGAACTCTTTAAAATAAAAGTCACCATAGAAATGTCATTGTCTGATTATTTACTAAAATAAAAATGTTCATGCTGGAATGTATTTTAGTCAAGAGAGAGCTTAGGCTTGCCCAAGATTAGATATGATTATATTAGACTTGACATAGAATGAAGGTGAACATTGCAATATATCATGGAAAAAATGCAGCAAGAAATCAGACTTTTATCTATAAGGAGCCATAAGAATGTTTAGCATGAAAACTGGAGGAACTCCAGGTAGTGCATCATGGTGCTATATGCACCCAGCATTTGCTGCCTGTTTGGGTTTGTATAGCTATGAATTCAGACGAAAGGGGTACAAAGATTCTGAAATAGAAAGAAGTCACTGAAATAATGATAGTTCCTTAATCTCACAGTCGATTAATGTGTAAGGCCTCTTCTCCTTTCTTAAATCATCTACCTAGAGTTACATATTCTCATTCTTTAATCATGTAGATGATAAGGAGGCTTGACACTGGCTGTTGTATTTGGTGAGCTAAAATATGCTGTCATAAAGTACATTGTTGAGTCTGTTTTGATACTGTCCTGTTTGGCGTGGTGTAAATGTTAATGTTTCAATTGATTTTTTTTTCTTCTTTTCATCAGCTGTAAAATATTAGTAGGTATTTCTAGTGATAAATGGGTTTTAAAGACAGCCTAAGATACTGGAGGGCCCTGAATGTGAAGTGGCCATGAAGCCCCAGATATTGCTGCAAAGGATGAAACATTTGAAGTTACATAATAAGCAGATAGAAATTCTAGATATTCTATAATTAACTCTAGCAGCTCATTGTAAGGTTCTGTGTATTTGATGGTCTCCTTCAAGCTCTCATGAGTCTTGTAGGTCCTAGATTAAATCAGGACCTAGGCCCCAGTCCTGAGGTACAGCTAATCCTGGGAGAAAGCCCTCAAACTTTTTTCCATATAATGTCAAGAGGTCAGCAAATTTTGAAAATTCATTTGCATTAATTTACATGCATGAATTTACATGCTTCTCTGGCTAAATATCTACTTATGTAAAAGTCCTGTCTTACTTCTAGTGCAGTAGGGACAAGTCCTCAGATACATGTCACTATGAATTGTAGCACAGGCAACAGAATGATTGTAATGTGTCATCTCTCCTTTGTTCTCATGTCATTACACCATGAAGTGCAAAATTATTGCTCCAGCTTGTGGAGAAAGGATTTGTGTAGGAAATCTGTCCCATAACAGAGCAAACTGAGTCTCTTAATAACTGAGAGCTATTGTTCTTTGTACAGACCGCATGGAGGTCCCAAGGAATGAGGAACTGGTTCATCTTACAGCCATGAGACCTTGGGAGAGCAGCCTTCACTTCCCTCAATAATTAATAAAACCATTACTAATCAAATGGACATTTCCATGCTGAAACAAAATTCAAGCTGTAAAGGTAGAGAGACATCTCAGCATCCAGTTTTCCAGCAGCTGCTATCACCAAGGTTGTTGCAGATGTGCATTTTGACAATAGTCCAGAAGCCCAGCCAAAGAGCATAGGAAGCTGAAAATCCTTTCTTGCCTTAATTAATATGTTTTGCCCACTGAGAAGCCCTTTTCAAATGTTTCCATTCTATTTTTTTTTTTTTTTTAGAATATACCAATTAGGAGGTAACTTTTTGAAACAGAATAGCAATAACTGCTTTCTGATCTCAGATGTTGCATCATGAGTTGGCATTATTTTTAGTTGCTGTGACTGAGTGAATAAAACTGGACAGAAGATATATGTGGATCAGTAGGTGCACCCTTTACTGTGGGTTTTTTCCAAATTTCTCATTTGTTGACACAATAATTTTCACATTAAAAGTTTATTCTTGTTGGACCTGACTTGTAGGTCTGATATAAATCAGACCTACTTTGATTTAGGATCAGCTGTAGCAATGATGTTTTTTGTAAAATCAGTGCTTTTTGAAAGATGAATAGTGCCTTAAATCTAACTGTAAAAACAAATTTTAAGCAGTGGCCATTAATTTGAATTACACAACAAAAAACAGAGAATGATATTTGTCTCACAGTGATTAAGGACAAAAAGGTAAAGGTATGTGATAGAAAAATCTCCATTAATTCCATCAGCATTTAGTTGTAGTCCACAATGTGCATGTGAGTGGTATAAAAATTGTTCAACAAACATGTCAAAAATGTTAAGCAATGCTACGAAAATTTTCTTTTTATTTCAATTGTCTGAAAGTTGCCTAATACCACATTTTATAATTCTATAATTTCAAGTTCAGTTTATTACATTTAAGAATCATACTGAGCTATGGAGAACAGTAACACTGTGAAGAGATTGTGGAGTTTTCCGCTAAAGGATCCTTGAATATTTCTAGGAAGGTCATGGTGCTTAGCTACCCAAAAAAAAAGGAACAGAAATTATTGTTTGTCTGCATTGCAGAGAAACGTAAAAAAAGTTTTTCCTATAGGTGTACAAGGTATGGAGATATTTCTGTGAATATATTTGTTTTGACTGTCCATGACAGCTGAGAAGTAATACATGCCAATTTTATAACCCCTCTGTTATAGTGCAGTTATTTTACTCCTTTTCAAAAACCTAAGTGCTTTTTTTTGTTTTGTTTTTTTTGGTTGGTGGTTTTTTTGGTTTTTTGGTGGGTTTTTTTGGTGGGTTTTTTTTTTTGTGTGTGTTTTTTGGTTTGGTTTGTTGTTCTTTTTTTTTTGTTTGTTTTGTTTTGTTTTGTTTTGTTTTGTTTTGTTTTGTTTTGTTTTGTTTTGTTTTAAATAGCTTTAGCCAGTACTAGATATATTGAAATGAATCTGCTTTAGGCTATGCAGGAATGGGGGGGAGGGGGGGTGAGGAGGATAGGTCTCAAGGAGGGGAAATTTGAGCTAGTCCCTAACAAATTTCTGCTGTCTCCTGTTGTCAGAGAAGGATGCATGCACATGACTAAGTACCTCATCATGACTTTTACCAATGACTTTAAACATGATATGACAAAGAAAAGTCAAGGTCAATGCTTCTGTACAGACATTTTGTGATGTCTGTAAGATAGTAAATTATAAATTATAAAATATGGTTGTGGCTGTGGAAACTGTAACATCTTTGACTAGCAGTTAGACTTGTGTATTAGGGAATGATATAGCTGCAGAAGTTAGAGACCAAGCTGCTTAAGGGTTTGCTCTGGATAGCAGTAATCCAAGGGTCACTGTAGCAATGGAGATGTCCGTGACTAGCTGAAGAACATTCGTTTCTTTGTTCAGTCAGTGCTGCACTGACTTGCTGGAGGTCACAGATTAAGCCAGTAACCCCTTCAGTATGTGAGCACACAAATTTATGCTCTCTTACAACCTCAGCAATTTTTGCAGGGAAAAGATAGGAAAGGTGGGTGAATCAGAGGCGCACACACACACACACATATATATCTAAATTGTGTGTGTCTATATATGTGTGCATATGCTTACCTGGGCGGGGGAAGAGGGGGTGGTTAGGGTGCATTATGTGTATGTTGTAGAGAAGACTTCTAGATCCAGTTTCTGCAGAGTGTGTTGATTCAAATGCAGCCCACCACCACTGCTAGTGTATTTTAAAAAAAGGATTTAAGATAGTATTAACATTGAGCACACCTTGTCTAAATAATTTTAAACCATACATGTCTGTTTGTCTTTTGGTGCACTGCAGCCCTCTTGTTTTTAGTTCACATGTGCATAAGGAGTTCTCAACTCCTGATGCAGCATAATTTCACCCTACTTTTCTCACCATGTGCATAATCTTGGCAGATAAGGCAAAAAGTAAGGCAAACAGCTGGGAACACAAGGCTTTGAAGTTGTTTAGGTGTTTACATGGCAGTTATCTGAATTGCACCTGGGCATTTGCTGGCAGTGAACCCCACTGCAAAGGGAAATGTATGCCTTTCTATGAAAATATTAACTTTTCAACTGTAACACAAGTGCACTGTCCTTTATTTATATGGGTGGAAGTGTTCATTTTGAAAATAAACAACAGAAGTCAATGTACACCACAAGTGTTGGTTTTCCTATGGGCTCCACCAGAATTTGCAGCGGAGTTGTCATTTCTGACACATCTTGTGTGTGTTTGCTGTGGAGGTGGTGAGGTAGGTGGCATCCTCTTACCTGGTGCTGGCACACTGGAAGCCATTCTGTTCTTTCTTAGAAAGGGAGAACTATGAAACCTCCCAAAGGGAAACCATGTCATTTGTATGGGAAGTTTTGCCAGCTTTAAATCTGGCAAAACAGCTCTGATAAACAGAGAAAAACACAGAGGCAAAAAAAAAAAAAAAAAAAAAAAAAGGATTTACAGCAGGTTTCCAGTACTGAAATGTTCTATAAAGACTAAAATTTATAAATTACAAGATATAAAACAATCAGAATGTCTGCTTCTCCTAAGGGCATTAGCCCTTGCTGGGATGCCAGAAGGGGCAGAGATGCTATCTAACAGTTTCCACAGGTGCTCTCATGAAGTTGTCCACAGCTCTTCTGCTGTGCACAGCTTCTGTGTTTTCAGTAACTCTTTGAAATAAAACAATTTAGTCTTCACTTATTCCTGCTTTACCTTTTACTGAAAAATGACCACTAAACAAACCTGTGTTGGTTTTCCTCAAGAGGCCTAAAATTTTGACCAAGATTTAAACTGATGGCTAATACATCAGTTTACTGGGAAAAGTGCATTTTTGTTTAAGACTAAATTACAATGATGAGTTTTATTGACTGTGAAGGAGAATACCCGATATCCACTTAGAGCCTAGCCATCATGAAACATTTCTGTGGACACTCAGTAGTGAAAACAAACAAGCTGCTGCTAATGGCAGTCTGAAGTTCATTCCCAGCTAAGTACCGCTCTGGGCCAAACTAAAATAACACTACAGCTATAGCCAGAGCTCATAGGGCTTGGTTTTCATGTTCTGCCATGGATTACTGCTAACTGCTGTTTGCTTTAGCAGTCATTCATTTCCCAGAGCAGGATAGCAGTCCCCCACTTTCATGCCTCTCTTTGTTCTTGTGTGACCTCTTGTACCTTTCCCACTTCATTCTATCTTTAAAATAGATATAGCACTTCTTCCTACTCAAGAGGGTAAAAATGATAGCAATGTGTGACTCACTGTATTGTTCCAGGATTGTAAAAAGCAGGGGCTTCTCTGGCCTCTCACTTTTGTTCATCTCCATTTGGCAGTCATTGCTCTTCTTATTTGTCTTTCTTCCTCCCACCTCCACCCCATCACATTTCCACATGACCCCAATGCATATGTTGTGACAACTACATTATCTCCAGTTTTTATTCATGTTTTTGTTTATACAGAAGCATGGCTGGTTATCTTAGCAGAGGACTGAGCACTAATTGTTATTTGCACAGTTCTGAGCATGTTGATGTTAGTCCTGCTGCTGAGTTGAGAGTTCGGAATGACTAAGTACTTCTGGGACTTGGTAGAGGTAAAAGCATAATGAAGAGGACATTTTTTGATTTTATCAGGATGAAATTTGCTTAGACGTGGCAGAACTGTGTATCCTGTAAGGATGTGATCCTTAAAGGGTGGGTGTTGGGAGTTGGGCACGATGAACTGAACATTTAGGACACCATGCAAACCAAAAGGGCATACATATTCCACAAGCTGTTTCTTTGGGTAAATTCTTGAGGTTGCTTGTACCTGCTTTGCAAGAACATAATACCCAACTGTCAGGTTAGATTTTAATTAGATTTTAACATATTGGCTGTTATTAAAGCATATCTAAAAGCAAAAAAAGTGGGAAGTGCTATTGTGAGTTTGTGTAAGTGAAAGAGAATGGGGGTCTATCACCACTTTACACCAGGTGGAACCAGACCTGTTTGGCTGCCCTGGTCACCTTGAAGGGCTGAGAGACATCTGTTTCTGCAGTAAAACATCTGTGGTCTGTCTCTCAGGTATATCCAGCTGGCCACAAAGGGCAAAATAGTGACAACAGAGAAGCTGTTCTCACAGCTTGCTTTGGTTAGAACATGAACTTCCATGAGCACAGTATAGAATCCCTGAAAATTTAACAAAATGACCATGGATATATTACAGCAAAGTAACATTCTGGAGTTTTAAATATCTACATCTCCAAAATAATACAAAAAAAAGAATAATTTTACCTGTTTAGAGCTATTTTCTAAATTAATTCCAGTGACCTCTAAAATCACAGGTATAATAAAATCTTTGAAGGTGAAGAAGCTATCTGAACTTATGATACCTTGGTGCCCTTTTTTCATGGTTTCAAGTACAAATACTGGTAGAAACAGTCCTTCTGTTTTGTGAAATGCTTTGCCAGTTTGTAAAATTTTCTTATATGATTCAAGACCAGGCTTTGCAAATTTCTTATGTAATGAAATACAATGAGTTAAATATTAAACACATTTTCAACACAAAATGTATTTTTTCCTTCAAAGCTATCAAAATGAAACTTTTTAACAATTTGCTTTTTTAGTTGATAATTCAAATTCTCTGTTGAAAAGTCATATCAATTTAATTTTTAAATGGAAAAAGAGGTAGAAAAAGTCCTCAATAGTTGCAAGCTCCAAAATACCATTTCTACTGATTCCCATACTATTATTCTTATCCTTCTGTGGGATTTGCGGATCAGTTGCAAACTACTGCACTATTTTACCTTTTTTTTTTTTTTTTACCCTAAAGTAAATGGTGGTATCTGAGCATACCTGCATATGTGGTGCAGCATAGTCAGCAACAAAGAGGCTCTTGTCAACATTGTCAACATGGAGGCTTTTTGCTAGCCATTAAATAATAGGAAATTTTTCATGTTCAGACTTCCACTAGTTGTACTGGGGCCAAATTTAGGAGATCAGATAGTTCAGTCTTCAAGTCTGTGGAATAGCAAACACAGTCATTTTATTCCATAGGGGAAATCATAGGAGAAGCAAAGGTAATACAGAGTGAATGACAGCAAAAAACCCAAGAGATTACAGAGTATTAAACAAAGTGCTTGCATTAGAGCAACATGTGAGACAGAGGAAGTGGAGCTGTAATGGAGCTCTTGTGATGAAAGCAACAAATTAAACAGCAGAAATTCTTTGATGTTAAAATTAATGTTCTGCTGCTTTTGATTCTCATTTGTCAAGATGAGTGCTAGTGCTGGTGCAAGATAGGCATGGCCAGCTGAGCCACAGGGATGAATGGTATCATCTGATGGCAAAATGAGCAATTGCAATGGTTAAATACAGTAAAAAATACCATGGAGGCACACCCTAGCACTCACCAAAAGTGGCTGCTCCTCATGTGTTGGAACTGAATCTTCCTCAATAAAAATTTGGTTATAACCCATCGGGCTGTAATTGCTTAACATTTGGAAATCATATTAGCATCTGCCAGAGGTGAAATCTCCCTGGTCTGTTGATATAATAAATTCTTTTAGATAAGTATGATAAATTATTACACTTACTGAAATGCATGTTGCTTTACTGTTAGTCTTGTAGCTCGTTTTTTCTAATCTCACTTGGAACATTGTTGCAATGGCTTTAATTTTTGTATACTTTATTATTGCCCTGCTCCACATATTGTAAACCTTTTTTTAATGCTGTTCAAAAGCTTTCACTTTAAAATAGTTTCCAGGCAGTTTTTTATTTGATCAAAGCATTCAAAACAGCAGCCATAAGTCACATTATTTTCTAAACTTCTATCAATAGGCAAAATAGATACATATTTGTAGCAAAGAAAAAAAAGCAATTTAATAACTCTTTCTTTCTATGACAGTTTTTTGAACCAGCACTGATCTTGGTGCAAAATAAAATAAATATTTAGACTAAAGGAAAATGCATTTTAAAAACTGTGAGTGAGGATAATTTTGCCAACTAAAATACTAAAAGAGGGAAAATAATTTTCAAAATTTCATTGTATCTTTTAACGGATGTGCACAGTTATTAAATATGCTTTAATATCTCTAGGCAATATTTACAGTTTTAACTTTTTAGAATACAACTCAGAATATTAAGTTGAGGGACACATGTCTGTGTCCTCTGAATTCTTACAGAAGCTTGAAACCCCCTTGTAGGTACTGAAAGGGCTGCATGACCTCAGGAAAATTAATCAGGGTTCCCACAAACTGGTGGTCCGTGTGAAAGGCTGCAGTGAGGTCTCCCTAGAGCCTTCTCTTCTCCAACTCACTCAGCCTGTCTTCATATGAGAGTTGTTTCAGCCCTCTGATCATCTTAGTGGCCCTCCTCTGGGTCCATTCCATGCTTTTTCTGTGCTGGAGTCCCCAGAGCTGGATGCAGCACATCCAGTGGGGTCTCATGAAAGTGGAGTAGAGGGGCAGAATCACCTCCCTTGACCTGCTGGTCACTCTTCTTGTGAACAAGCAAGAAGACTTGCTTGACTGCAGAATGGGGAACTGTTTAAACTTCTTTCTTTGACCCCATCATGAATAGTTTGCAGCACAGTAGCTCAGATTCAATGGAAGAAATTGAGAATTTCACCTTCCCTTGCTTTCTAACCTGATGAGGAGGCCAACATGTTGTGATGCAACAGGTATGAGGCAGAATCACATCCAACCAAGATCTTTCTTCCATGCCACAAGGGGAAATTCTCTAATAGAACTCAGGCTGTATATCAAGTGTGGTCTCTAATAAACACCTCTGCAGTGGTTGTATTTGAAGGGAAAATTACGAGCTCTGTTGTCAGCCTTTGAAGATACATCTTAAGCACTAAAATCCAGCAGCTGTTTCAATGCAGTACCAAAGATGGGTGCCAGGTCTGAGAGAAATCAAATTGCTGACACACCAGTCTCAACAGTAATTTCTGTGGAACAGCTTCAGTATTGCCATTATTCTCAGCTGACTAACATGCTCTAGGGAACTTGCAAGTGTCATCCAGACTGAAGATCTCATTACCAGGGCCAGGTAACTTCAAGTTAAGGCTAACATTGCTGAGTATCATAATATTACTTCCCTTTTTGGGCTGTAGAATTTTATTTTGAAGTAGTAACTAGGATTTTCTTTCCTCTGTAAGCATCTTTCCAAAAGGATCTAATAAACCCGCCACACAGATGATTGAGCTTTGCATGTGGATGGCTGTTTTCCTCCTTTAAAACTGTCTATATGTCACTCTAATTAAAGCCTGGCAGGTCATTAAATTGCTAGAATGAAGAACCAGCATGATATTCAGTCTTTATACTTTGCAGGACCTTTTTCAGTTTACAGTGCTTTCCTTCAGTATCAGTGAACCAGTAGGAAGTCATACAGATTTATCCTTTTTCTTCTGCAAGGAGTGTCATGTTTCAGAGTGCTGCTGCCAGTTGCTCACTGCAGAACATAAGCTTACAGAATTCAAAGCCTTTTTTATTAACAGCAGATGTAAAGTAGCCCTGTAGCTCTGTCCAAATGCCAGGGTTTATTTGATAGCAAGGATATTTCTGATACCATATCTATGTTGAATAAATTCTCTGGCTTTTTTATTAAATATGTAGAAGAGATATTTGCATGCTGAACAGATACACTAATTATCTTTTTTTTTTTTTTTTTTTTTTTTTTTTTTTTTCTTTTTCTTTTTTTTTTTTTTCTTTTTTTGGAGGGTGTGATTTCCTGAGAGTGAATGATGACAGTTTGACAGGTATTCAGAAATATTAGTGGGAGATAAGGGCATATTTGAAATGGGAGCATAAAGGAGCTAACAACTAATAGAGGTTGATGGGGAAGAGGGAAGCAAAAGATGTGGATGCAAAATGGTCTTTTTTTTTTCTTTGAAATGGTGTATGATATTACAGGATTGGTTGGCATTACAGAATCCCTGTGCTGTTGCAAATTAAAATGGTTTTGAAGTTGTTCAAGTCAACCATTTCATAATCTGTGTCAGCAAAAAAAAAGCTTTTATGTGACAATAATGTTTCTGGGATGTTATTAAGTAATTTAATCCAGTTTGATGAGTTCCATGCCCTGATCACTTATAGCCCTGAAAGATTATGTATACATCAGAGAAACAGTTTTCTGATGTGCATGTTTATTTTCCTTGTTGAATTTACAATGCTGGTGTTTTGCTTCTACCTTCACTTCCACTTCATCTGAGGAGTTCATTTGAGTAATTTGTTTCCACACAGAATGCCTTTCAAGAGAATCACAGAATCATTGAATCATTTAGGTTGTATAAGACCTCAAAGATCACCAAGTCCAGCCACTAACATAACACTGTCAAGACCACCATTTAACCATGTCCCTTAGTGCCACATCTGCATCTACACATCTTTTAAATACCTCCAGGGATGGTGACTCCACCCTTCCCTGAACAAACAGCCTGTCTCAATGTTTGGCAGTGATTTCTGTGAAGAAGTTTTTCTTAAAATCCAATCAAAACTTCCCCTGGCGAAACTTGAGGCCATGTCAGGTTCTTTATAAATGCAACATGTCCACTTTCCTCCCACCAATAGATGCACAGCCTTTCTTGAGGTACCTGCACTGACACTAAGAGTACAGTTGCCTCATTTATGTCACTGGCTCATCCTGCTCTGATCATGGAGCACAGGGTGACATTGTCCAGGCAAGCTTTTGGGGACCTTTGCTCACAGAGGTGAATGTGGGATGGCCCTGCTGACACACAGGACTGCTGAGGGGGAGGAATGGACCCAGCATTTAAACATTTCTGGTTTCTGTGGACTGGTTTACATGCTTCAGCAAATAAAACATGGCTATATCAGCAGAGTTTATCTTTGGCTTCTGTTTGACACTTCCACTTACAAAATTGTTACAGCTGGAGTTGTACGCAAATGATTTCTGTATTATTCATAGCAGCAGGTGCTGCAGCAGTCTTTTGGCTAGAGTTGTACTCTCTTGGTCTATGGTTTCTATATATTTGATTAGCTGGTGCCATGCTGTTCAGACCTCCAATAAATGTATTTTGTTACACAATCAGTTATATAGCACATTATAATTTCCATAAATCACTTTTAGTTGGCAGCTTTCTTTTGCCTCTTGAGATTGTTCCAGCAATAATTTGCATCCTTTTTTGTATGGCATCCTAAAAAGATCTTGGAAGTTAACATAGCCTGAGTGTGTTTTTAATAGCTGGTGTCCTTCTGGCAGCACTAGAACACACAAACCAGTTATCCATGAAGGACTGACATATTTATTTTCGATTCATGTATCATTTATGAATTCTTCAAGAAGTGCTTATCCAAAGATTCAGTATAGCAATTTAGGCATCAACCAGGCTTATGCCAGAGTTGTGATTCTAAAAATCAGGTGCCTGTCCCCAGGCGGGGTGATAAACAACACTGCAGCTCACTGAAGACTGGAGAGACAGTATGATATGCCTCACTCCAAAAGGCATCCCAAAAACCTGGCACACAGGGACCTGCCTGTCCCTTGCCACTTGACACAGCCCATGCCTGAATTTCCTACTTCTCTGTGGAAATGAGATGCTTTGCCACTAATAAAACCTGATTTGGACTCAGCCGCTTGTTATCTTCCCATCAGAAGTGACCACTCCACTTAATTCCTGCTGGCTAAAGACAGGTCAACTTCAGCTGCTGCTCAGGCAGACCCTGCAATGGAGCAAGAGGCTCTTTTAGAATGAAATTGCCTTGCAGAAGGCAAAAAAAGTGTAGCCTAGCTTTGCTTTCCCTATTATTAAGAGAGATGCCCAATCAATTTGGTTCCATGCTCAGAGGAGGAATTTTTCAATATCTCAGTAAAATTCTTCATTAAATAAAAGGTAAATAAAAAGCATGTTTTTATAGATAAAGCATGTTTTGATAGATTCCTATCAAGGCTGCAGAAGCAATATTGACTGAAGAGATAACGGAGCACTTGGTGCATCTGATGGAAAGGTGCAGATGGTTGCCCATGTGCGGACAAGCAGATAACAGGAACAGGGTGTGTCACTGCAAGGCACAGGAGTGTCTGTCTTTTCAGCTGCCTGCATATTGGGCTCTTCACACTGGTACCTAGAGGAATCAGTTCACCCTTCTTTTAATAAAAAATAAAAATTAGGTGCAGTTTCACCCATTATACTAGCTTCATTTACAGCTGCATTGCTGAGACAGTGGATGGATCTATGAAAGGAAATGCATTTAATCAGTCAACAACCTCCTCATTTGGGCACGGAAAGCTATTAAAGAGAAAAGTAATGGACTAAGAGGTGCATCCAAGTGTGGTGCTAATGGCACCCCTTTCCTTTAGCATGGCAAACCCAAAGCAGCAAGGTGAAAAATATGAAGAAAACAACGTGGCAGGTCAGTTTGCCCATGACCTCAGGCAGAGCAACCCTCTCTTGGTCACAGATGAACAGAAACCAGGCATCTACCTTTCTGAGCCACAGTGTCCTGTTTCTTGCCCATCAGTAGAGCTACTTACACAACCTTTTAGCAGCCTGTCTGCTCCCTGAGCCCCACCAGCAATGCAAGACCCTTTCAGGCATGTTCCAGTGTGTTGTACCTTATGTATCCTTGTGGCACATACTCTGCTTGTAGAGTATGCTCCTAGACTCACTCACTGTAAGACAGGTGAACCTTATTTGAGAATGGGTGCCAGGTTGTCATTAGCAAGCAAAACTAGCTATTCTGCATGATTTTTATTGATTTATAGATTTTATGCTTTGTGTAAGGTAGTGACAATTAATAATTACATTGATTGTCATCTTGAAATGTGGAACTTATTTGAAGGAAAAAATGTACCATTATTAAAGAAAAATCACTTTCTTACAGATGCTGTTTCAGAAGCTGTGCAAGGAAAAAGCAGGTAAGGCTGCATTACTTCTTGAAAGTTTCTTGGTGGCTTGTGTAACCATGCATGCATTGATGGAGGACCTGGGGAGTCTCTGCTATGAAATGAGTGTTCAGTGCATTTGTGACAATCGCTTCCATGCTGCTGTTCATGACCTATTGGTGTAGAATTAAGGTGGTTCTTAGGAAAACTGATAATTCATCACCTTTTCATTTACACCTTGCAAGGTAAGTTCTGAAATGGGGGATAAAGCCAAGCATTTGTTACTGGTGTCAGAGTGCGACTGAAGGTCATGCCATGGCACTGGTGTGTGTATGTGTGAGAGAGGTGACTAGACATGAGGAACGCCTCAGAGCTTTTTTTTCTCAGTGGTCACTCAGCAGCTGATTCTGATGAAGAGACTTGTTACAGAGGCATATTTTTCAAAAAATCTAACAGCCCCTTGGGACCCACATGTCCCAAGTGTCAGAGTCACAACGCCTGATTTCTCCCTCAGGAGCCCACTATCCGGTTGAATCATTTTTCATTATTAACAGCATCAGTGAGTTTCATCACTATGGAGGAATTTTTTAGGGCCAGTGAGGCACCAAGACCAGAGCAGTAAGCAGAGCTAAAGGCTCAGATACCCTGAACTGCACATACATTATCATGCCAGGAGCTAAGGAAAGGTTTGGATAGACAGATATGTGCACACACATACAGATCCTGGTTCAGCAAGATACTTAACACACAATTAAACCCACATTTGACAAAACCAATTAATTGCAACAGGCGTAAGAAACTGCTTGGATGATTTGCTTAATTGAGAGTAAATGTCCTTATTAAATTGTAATGAAGCACAATTAAGAAATACAGAGAAAAGGAATTGCTTCCCAGAATGTGGGTTACTGGGGTTTAATAGCAGCCTCACAGTTTTGCAAAAAGAAATGTTCCCAAAGTCTAGATTAATCCACCTTCCCGCAAAAGTCTTTGCCAGCTAGAAATATTTCAGTCACAAACCAACTGACCTCTGGAGTCACCCATTTCTGACTGCATTTTCTGTTTTGTTAGTCAGGATGTATGCAAAGTGTGCCAATTAAAAGGAAAGCAATTGGACATCGCTGCTGTAATTACCTCTCTGTCCCTAGATGACTTAGCATCTTTTTTTTGGCCTGAAGGACTAGTTTAAGCCAGTTTGCTCACTCAGTGATTTCTTCTTGCATCTGTCTCTGATCTAAACTGCATCCACAGTTCATTCTGGGGGCCAACCTTAACTCAGTTAAAATCAGATGAACGCAGCTTTTTGGAGTCAATTTCACTGGTTCAGTGGCTCTGCTGGCAAACATAGTGGCTTAGCAAAATGACAGAAATTCTGGGCTAGAAAACTCAGGTCTCCATAGGCAATTTCACCCTCATGTACTTTAATTCAGGTCAACAAAACATGAAGGCTGCTGATCAAAGTGTAAATGTACATATTTTCACTCAAGCTCTGTACACATTAACTTTTCCTGCTTTACGATTTGGATGTGGATTCATTCCATGATGGTATTTGCCAAGGAAACACATGCCTGGGCTTTTCCAAAGCTAAATAAATTTCAGGAGTTCTGAGATTGTTTGAGCAATTGTTTTAATTGTATTCATTGTTGGATCAAAACGTCTCTGTGCCACTGAAGGCTCACTTTATAAAGAAAAGGAAAACCTGTCAATGGCACATGCGTTTTAAACAAAACATATTTTAGCAGTGTTCCCATTTTATAGTATGATTGATCTTTAATTATTTTACTTTTATGATAATATTAATTTTGTCAGAGAGATAAAGTTTTAGTGCCCATCCTAATGGGAGAACTGTAGGATGGTGGTTGAAAATCTGATGACTGCAGGCATGAAAGAAGAATGACAGGTCATTTCCTGACACAGTTTGGTCACGGAGGTGAAACTTTAGTCATAGAAATCTAGCATATGGTAGAGCTGGTAATAAATTTATCATTGAAATGCTTCTGGCAGAAAATGTCCATTTCTTCAAATAGAACATTTTACAGGAAAATGTTAGAATCCATTAATCCATTTAAAATTGTTTCTGTAAAATAGGCACTTCTCAACATGCAATAATTAAACAGTCTTCAAAGTGGGAAGTGTTAAGTTTTATTAAACTTTGGAACTTTTGGCTTTGAAATTTGTTACATTGAAGTATTAAAAAAAGAGAGATAAAAAGAGAAAACCTGATTTAAATTACAAAAAAGGAAAAATCTTTGTCTTGAACTAAGGGACAAGAGTTTCTTCCAGATTTGCAGTTACTTAAACATTTCTGATATTTTCTGTGCTTTCTGGATAATAAATTTTCTCTTTTGAAATTTCTTGCATGAGAAGAAAACCTATCCTGCCCGTATCAGCCACACACAGAACACAGCACTCACTGTTCTACTCAAGTTTGTTTTCTGCATCACTCTCCCCTTACATCCTTACTTCTTATTCTTTCTCATTTTCTTTTGTCATTTTTTGTTCTGCCCCCTTTCTTGGTAAGAGCTCTAGAGCTTTCAGAGGCCAAGAGAGTCTTCTGCCAGAGTGCCAGTGGGTCACCTTGCCCTCCCCACCAAAGAGCACCTATAACCCCATGCTGTCAGGAGCTGGGGGTGCACAGGGCAGCTCAGAGCTGCTGCAGCTGGGGTGGGAACTTCTGCAGCCCTTTCCCCAAGGCTGGGCTGTCCTCAGCTTCCAGTCATTCTCCATGTAAACCATTTTTGCATGTGAGAGGGAAAAATACCTGTCCTTTGGAACGCTGTTCTCTCTCTTGTTTACTTTTATGTTTCTTTTTCTTACCCTCAAATTAATGCAAAATTTTGTGGCTTCCATTACCTGGATTTGTAGTGGGTGCCTCACAATATCTTAAGCAGGATACCCAAAATGTGTCTAAGAAAAGCTACAGCTGCACAGACCATCCAGCCACACCAGGGAGCCTCATCAGAAGTACCAGCATTGCTGGCAGTGTCACTGCATGCTTGCCGGCCTTGTGTCGTCACTTCCATATGTAGTAACACTGGTACTTAGTACATGCACTGGAATTCATGATGATCTAACCATTCAAAAAAAATTAAATAATGGTTAGATGTGATTCTTGAGGATGAATTTATTCTGCTTTCTGTTTTCTTTAATCATGACATGATGCAGCATGAGTTGGTGGCTCCCTGGGGAATGGGGCAGACACAGGAACAGAGGTCAGACAGCTCCAGGATGAGGCCTGGGGACAGGGATGTCAGTCTGCAAGTTGGGTCACATGGCTGAGAACAGCCCTGCCACAGCATCATAGGGCTGGGATGGAAAGCTCTGAGTTGGCTGAAATGGAGTTCCACAAAGACTCAGAAATTTATATATTTATATAATTTCACGCTATTAAATAAATACAATATTATTTGGACTTAGATCTAGGCTGCAAATGTGGTGTTGCCCACACCCTTTAAGATGTATTTAGCAAAGTGCAAGGGACAGGTGCAAGAGAGGACGAGCAGTTTGGAGTAGAAAAGTTGGTTTCACACAGACAGGCTCACCCTTGGCCTGAGGTGAGCAAGTTGTCTGTTGGCTTTCTGTTCAAGTGGTAGACAGGAAGGCAATACACACTTGAACGGCTTGTATGTGATGGCATTAATAAGCAAGTGCTACAAATATGTAAAAAATACCACATTCTGTGACTTTACCAAGACCTGTGAAAACACCAGATTTATCCACTGAACTATGCTTTCTTTGGGAATGAATGTGGCTGTCTTGCTGGTACCTGAGGTTTCAGCCATTAAACTACATTCCTGCTGTCATTAATAGATGATGTCATTAATAGGACTGCCCTGGTCCTATCTCTGTGCAATAGACCACTCTGTTCAAGTCATCATCATCAATGCTTTTCTCTCATATTGCCATAACATAACACCAAACCTAGTCTGCACTACCTATCTCTTCTGCCCTTGCAATGTAGGAGCTCCTAATTGTCTGCAGTGGTACCCTAGAGAGCACCGTGCTTAGCTGCTCCTCTTGCAGATTGCTGCTGGGTTTGTAGGTAGCCTGTGGCAGTCACTACTAAAACCTGGCTGCCTGATGCTGTGTGTCCTTACTATCCCCCAATATATATCTTAGTAAAAAACATTCCACTTAGATTGAGCATTCTAGCTGCCTAATGTATTTTAAAGTTATCACCACATAGCTCAAGATGACTGACACAGAGCACACTTCATCACTGCTAGGGAAAACGAGCCCTCACTTTGCTGATAAAAATTTGAAGTCGGATTAAAAGCTGACACATCCTCTATTTTAGTGGTATGTATGAAACACTAAATATAGCAGCATGCTCGTGTATTTGCTGATGCATGGTAATGTAGTCTGTAGCAGAACAGCAATGGGCTGGCAAGGAAGATGGTGCACTGCAGTAATACGATAAAATCCTCATGTGACCTTGGCCATTTCAGAAGTACTCCACGGATAATTGTGTATCCTTGACTGATATAATGCAAAATTCAAACAGGGGCAGTAGTGGTCCCAGGGCTTTAATGAGCAGCCTGATACTGCAATATTTGCCCAGGCACAATGCAAATTGACTTCAAGGAGAGGTCTCCATAGTGTAAGAAACAGAACTGTGCTATATAGCAGCTGTATATGAAAAACTGCCAACAACAGGCCTGATTCTGGGAAATGGGAGGGAGCTGTAAGTCCATCTGGCTCTTGTTAGAAACTAAAGGTGCTTGATTCATCACAAAATCAAACCTGAGTAAAGTACTTTCAACTGATTACATATTTTTATATTTCCTTAGTCATAAAGGTTTTATGCTCCTGGTTTTATTTTACCTTTGCTGCAGTCCCTGTGCAGGAATTATGGGCTAATCACACCCTGAACAGGGAAATTGATGTGGCTCACAGAACCATATCCTATTCTGGGATTTTCCTTTTGCTCATGGGGGGGATGGAGGGATTCTCTTTCAGCCTTTCACTTGCCATGGATGTCTGGCAAGTGTGCTGGTGGTGGAGCTGAGGCTGTGACTGTGAAGCCCCTCTTCTCATCCTCTTCAGGAGGGAGCAGCACTGGATTAGACATTCAGCAGTGCCTTGCAAGAACTAGGCAGTACTTGTGTCTCATGCTGTCATTACTTCAGCTATAAAAGTTTACCCAAGATGAAAACCTGACCTTAAATAACTGGAGAAAATAAAACATCTTCATCCAATGATCCTGTGCACTTACTAGAAAGCAGAGCAGGGTCACTTTGACATGTTTTCAGCACAAAGTGGAGGTGCTTATTTTGGACTGAAAAATGAGCAGGCTGTTTTCCTAAGGAGTGGAAGTAAACTACTGAATAAACCCAGGTGTTTGGTGGCCTTGGCCTCTTAACTAGTTATGCTCTGTGTTGCTCAAATTAGAAGTAGATAGAGTTGGTGCTTGTCCTGCAGTCAGTGCATCAGAGGGTCATTTCATTTGGCTCCAGTTGTAACTTTTCTGCAGCGCCAGTTTGGCTTCCAAAATTAGGCAGTGAGACTGCCTCTTCTTTTCATAATCAGAAATGATAGAACAAAGCCCTTCTTTGTGCTTCTAAAAAGACAAATCTTTGCTAGTCAGCTCTTACTGATGTGTTGGAGTAGTTGAGGTCACTGGGATCTTCTGCTCTCAAAAGCAAGAGGAAAACTGCTGTTTCTCAAAAAAAACCCCAAAACAGCCAGGTATAGATTAGAAATTTATATGTTTACTGTTTTAGTATGTGAATTATAGATGAAAGCTTGATACATTAGGAAGTACTCTGAATTTTATATGACATTTCTAAAACAATAAAGCACCAATGTATAAAAACACTTTATACACATGCAACTACTCAAAGTTATTCTAAATATCTTTTTCTGTTTTTCTTCTCCATAGTTCTTTCTGTGATTTTGATTTTTAGTCAATATTTTAATTAAGAAAGAAAAATACTGAAAATAGAGATGATAAATATTAAAAATAATATCTAGTTCATAATTGTACAAAATATAGGTCATTTCAGAATGAAGATGTTATAAATACTTTTCTTAATTCAGTTTGGTTACAGCTTGTACTCCTAAGGAGAGCTGAGCAGTAAGCAGCTGGTAGATGAGCTTGGGTTTGTAACAACTCTTGAGATGTGACAGGAACCTTGCTGTAAAAGGTGATCTAATTCAGATTGATAAATTGCTCTAAAGTTTTGCCTATGTTGGAATTAGGTGGTGTTGGTTTCCAGCAACTAAGTTCATGGAGACACAGGATTCTCGAGTCATTTTTTTCTGTGACTGAGCAATTGCCTGACAAAGGTTGCAGATAGACAGCCATATTCAGCCATATTCAGCTCCCTTGCTCCTAAGCAGCCAACTTGTTTTAAACTGGGGGCTTCCAAGAGTCATGGCAGAGGGCAAATTTTGCCATTTAACATTTATTCCAAAAGCAACAAATGCCTGGAAAATTTTCACTGAATAATAATAATTTAAAAGTATGTTTGTTTTCTGTTTCAGTTAGATCTTTCCCTCAGACCTCTCTGGTAGCCACAATGCAAACTATGTCCTTGTGTTTTATTTCCTGTGCAAGACATAACTGCAAAAGTTTGAAGGTTAAACAACCTTTAACCAATGTTAAAGTATACAAGTAGCAAAATAAACCTTTAGTTTTTTATTATGCTAACTAAGCATTAAAGCTCTGAGGCACACACAAACAAGGAATAATCTACATGGTAGGAACCTTTTGTTTTCACAGAAAGCATTTCTAATAGGTAGCAGTTCCAACAATTTTAGTGTTTCCCATTAGAAAACATTTCCCTTGCAACCATTCATTAGGTTCAGCTTCTGTTATTTAACTCTATAGTATCAGTTCCTAAGGATTAAGGTTTTGTGCTGCATCAGAGTGACATGCATCATCTCTCTGAACATCTCAGCACGTAAGATGGATTTTGCGCTGTTTCTTTATTTGCAAGTCAGGCAGGACAACAGAGAAAAGCTTCTGGCTGGAACATCCTGCAGAGTATTTGGGACAATAAAGCAATCAAACAAACCAGCCAGCTTCTGGCTTTTGCAACATAGGACCTTTTGTGGGGCTGCAGTCAGACCATGCCACTGTTTCCTGCTATTGAACAACCTGCTGTGGTGCAGCCTCTGCTCAGAGGAGATGGCCATGGCTCAAGGACACACAGCATCTGTGTAGCTGTGACTGGCTATGAGCAGAGGCGCCTCTTTCCACTTCCCTGAGCACCATGGAACTGTGGCTCATGCCAGAACCGAGCACAAGACCTCTAGGCATGAGCCTCAACAGCTTGCAGTGGGGTAATGACTGCATTAATTGGAAGGAAGTTATCACTTCATAAGCCTCTCCCTAAATATAATGGGACCACTAGAGGAGGACAAAGAGCTATGTAGTGTTGACGTCAACTACTAAGAAACAGGAGCCTTTTAAGAAGGCTTCTCAGCTGAAAACCATCCAGTCTCTGCCCTTCCTGTTCTCTGTATTAGATTCCACCCAGGCCAGCAAGTTGCTATGACAGAAATGCACATATAGATGCTGGTATTTATTGAGTGCTCAGCACAAAGCATAAACAAATTAGTAAATTCCACCATGCTGTCAAGCCACCACTGAAATGCAGCCAGAGGAGGCTGCATATGAATGCAAAAGACATACCAAAGCCATCCCATATATCATTCCATTGCATACAATGGCATCTGTCAGTTGTGATCTTGACTCTGTGTCTTTATGAAGGCAGAGCAATTTCAAGAAAAGCAAGTTCAAAAAAACAGATGGCCAAAAGGATGCTTTACAAGTGGGTATTATTAAGTGGATTTGAATCTGCTATTCCAGTCTTCATAAAGTGTAGGCTTTTTACATAGAGTTTGGGAAGGTAATGGCTGTAGGTTTTTATTTGATATTTATATTGGATATATACCTACCCTGGAGTATTTCTTGGTTCCCAAAGACACTGTTATATAAGGTTTCTATGATTTAACTCTGAGAAGTAAACTGACTCTAGCATAGAATCCTGCAGGTATATCCTGTAGAAAATTAGGGATTTTTTTCTTTGTAGAATGAAACTCTCTGCCAGTTGCAGTCACCAGCAACTTTTTGGGATTATACTTAGTCTCTTAATGATGCATTTTTAGCTGTAAAATTATTTGTATCTATAAAGAAAAAAAGTAGCCTCTACTTTTCATGGATTTCAGAATCAAGCAACATCTCTAAGTAGCTGAGGAAATGGGAGACATATATATATATATATAATGGGAAATATTATATTTCATAAGATGTATGTAGTTCTTTCAGGAAACTTAAAAACGCTGCTTACTTGGATTGCTAATAAGGTCATTTATTACTTTTAAATTTTTTGAACTGAGGTAGTGACAATTGGCCTCAGGCCCAGAATAGTGTCCTCATGAGCACTGTACAGGCAGAACAAAGTCCTTCCCTCACAAACCTTATAGCCTTACATTATCATCGATAGTTTTCATACAAAAAGGTGATTTAAAACATTTACATTTGTTTCTAATTCAGCATTCAAATAATTTCTCAGGAGCTTATTTTCATGCATGTTGGTCCATTAATTGATTGGTGTTCAGGTTACAGTCCCCATCCTGCCAGGTTCTCTTTGCTGTGTCATTTATTCATGCTAAGCTTGGCTCCAGGAAGGGCTTACAGTAGCACTGTGGCTGTATGGAGAGCCTCTGCACCTGCTCGTGCATGCCCAAAACCACCTGAGTGGTGAGCATTGGCTCAGTCAGCTGCAGCTCAAGGCTTCTTAATACAGAAAAATCAGAGAAGGAGTGTCTATGGGATGTTGGTGATTCACTTCTGTCAAAGAAAGACAGAAGGGTCTGGGGTACAAAATAGGAGGGAGAGATTCAAAGAATTGTTTCTTCTCTGCCTGCTTCTTAAAGCACTGAAGAAGGAATATGGAAAGAAATAATTATAACATTCCCCAACCAATTGGTCTTCTTTCAAGCCTTCCCCAGAAGTAGCTGCCTTATTATCCATGCCATCCATCAAGAGAAGCCACAAATTTTGATTTCCAGGCTCCTTGAGTAGGCAAAGCAGGTATAAGGCCATAGGTTCTTTGGCATCACTAGCAGACTACTGATACTGAGATCTGCTTGTTTGAAAAACATATAGCACATAAAGTTAGCCCTTACTTTCACACACTTTTCTTGTGTGTTGACCAACACATGGTCAAAATCTTCAATTTATAGCTCTCTGGACTCTCATGTGGTAAGAAAAAGGTAAGATGAGTTTCCAAAGTTAAAATAAACTTGTGTTTTATAATTCTATCTATTTATAAGACAGACATAATGGATGCAGTACACTCTATGGCTGGATGATGTATTGGAGAACTGAATATATTCAGTAGCATAGTTTAAAGTGCACCTTTTCATTTGTTGCTTTTCTTTCTGTGATCCTCTTCTATGATCCCATATTTCTGGATTTTTTAAGTATAACAACAACCTTATAGGGATGATATCCAGAGTATTAAGCTACACGTAGGTAAGTGAGTGCATCCAGGAATATGTGAGAGTGTCTCTAATTTGCTGTGATGTATATATGATACATTGATGTTAGTATAGTATACTGTGCTGCCTTAGGTCTTGATAAACCCTGTGTCTTGTGATGCTCAGAAGGAAGTAAATTTACTCTGCAAATGTTCATTTGAAACAGCTACACTTTATTCTTAAACAACACAATTTGGATAGGAAGAAAGAAGTTCTTTCCAGTGGTTTTGTTCCCTTGGGTTTGATCCTTCTTTTAGCAGAGTCTGACACACTGTCCTTGGCGATGTCAATGGAGGCCAAGTGGAGCGATGGAGTACAGGAGTTCTGGGTTGCAGGGCTGTCGGGCATGAATTGCTGTCCTGTGGAAATAGCAGAGCCGCCTCCATTTACAGCACTAGGCTTATGTCATCAGTATTCTTTTAGATGTCACAGAGAAGCTGCTCCTGGGTTTTGGCAGGAAGCACTCCCCCACACCCACTTCAGACTCTTTCGTTCTCTTTGCCTCCTCTCCTGTGAGCAAAAGCTCTGTCAAGAAAGCACCTTTATTTGAGCCAGGAACAGAGGCAGCTGATACTCAGCTAGTTATTTTGATTGCCTGGCTGGTAGGGGTTGGGGGAACAGATAATGTCAAGATTTCCTCTGCATTCCAGATCTGTTTTCCCCCTACAGTTAGCAGGCAGCGAGTGTGACTTTTCCCACTCAGCTTTTCCCACAGTCAGTATGACTTATCTGACAACGGAGTTAGTGTCAACTGTCCAAAACTAACTAGGAGATATCTTCCTTTCACCACTTGTCTGCTGTTATTGCTTATCAATGTCACTCTCCAGCTTAAATGACTGGTTAATTTACAGACATACTGAGACAAATTCACTTCTGTTGCAGCTTCAGTTAGCTCAGTGGAGTTACACTGAGTTTGGCCATAGGTGTCTGAAAAGCACAAGTGGTAGGAACGTGATACTAACAGAAACAAGAACATTGCAACAGTCAAAACAAAAAGGAAGCCCTGAGCTTTGGCAGGATGCCCATTTCAGATTTCAGAGTGTGATCCAACAAGATGTTCATGTTTTACAGCTGGTGCTGCAAGAGAAAAGTTGTTATTCAACAGCAAAACAATTCATACATCCCCACATCAAAACATAGCCCATATTAAAAAGCAACAAAGGAAGAAACAAGTTACAGGCTTTCAGAATGGAAATTCTATTGAGAGTCATGACAAATTTGCTTTTACATCTATTAGAGACTTTGAAAATACTAGAGTGAAACTGAAGCACACTCAACCTGAGATTTTCAAATGAGTCTAAAAGGGTTGAATATGGAAATACTACTAGAATTCCACAGAAACAGGAAATGTGAGATGGAATTGATACCTCCAGGTTTACGTCCAGTCCAAGATGGCTTTCTAAGAACTTCTTCTGTAACTGGAGGTAGAGAGGCATTTTCAAATTGTAACATCTTTTTCAGCTAGATCAAATCCTGCTCCATAGGCCTACTGTAGCACCTCTTCTAGGCAGCTGGTTTAAAATGGAATGAGATACCCTCTCAAAGACATATGTTTCCAACCCACCTTTCAACCTCCCTCAACTCTCCTTTACCAGTGGGTGCCCAAAATTCAAGGAAGGGAAATCTGTTGCTTTTTTTTTAAATTTTGAAATTTTATTAACATTTCTGTTTCACAGATGAAGTTAAAATGAATGAAGTGCAAAACCAAGCATTCTAAAGTTAACTCAGTTAATACTGTTAACCTGGACTAGCAGTGCAAACAGAGATCATTGCATCTAGAGCACTTTGTTCATTGCTCTGCTCACTTCTCTACACCATGCACAAATCTCACCTACTGGTTTTGTCTATGATAGTCTTCTGGACTCCCCTGTATCTGTTCCCTTTCTCTACATTTCCTTCTTTGCAAAATCCAGTTTTAGTTTTCCTCCTTACCACTATTTATTCTCCTCCCTCCCTCCCTCCCTCCCTCCCTTCCTCCCTTCCTTCCGCACTTCCGCACTTCCGCACTTCCGCACTTCCTTCTCTTTCTTCCTTCCTTCCGCACTTCCTTCCTTCCTTCCTTTCTTCTCTTTCTTCCTTCTACCTTTCCTGTTGCCTCTACTCCATACTTCTCTGTTGTCCAGAACATCTTACTCCTCTCTGGTTCCCAGTGAAATGGGCAAATGACTCTGCAAGATCTCTAAACCCATGCATAATACTTCTTCTCCACCCCTGCAATCAAAACAAATTCTTGCTTTTCTTTCTGCTGGTTAATGGACATGTCATGGTCTATCACACATGGGTTATGTCTTCTTGACTGGCTGGGGATTAGCCACCTTTCTGGGTAATAACAAGTAGGGTTTAAAAAGTGAGAACCAAAAGCTGAAATTCCAGATTCCTGGTTTTTATATTCCCAGATGACAACTTGCAACCACTTCTGAGAACTGGAAAGGGACTTAGACTCTATGACTTGGGGGCACAGTTTATAAAACCATGAAATTCTTGTGCCTGGACAGAGTATTTCCTTAATGCCTTTTCCTTAACAGACTAAATGCTTGGATGTGAGTACATTCTGGAGTCTTTTTTGCAAATAAGAGACAAAGAAATTTCCATTGTCAGAAATGGAGCTAAACGTGGAAGTGCTAGAACATATTCATCAGGTTCAGCTGTCCAAGGGAGATAAAATGATACCCATTTTTAAAGTTGAAAAGAAGTCATTGTGGGCAACAAAAATAATTACTGCTTCCCACATTAATTATCATATGTTTCTGAAAACAACAAAGCAATCTATAACATTCCCAAATGAGAATACAGATGTAGGATCCAGTATGGGTTTGTAAAAAGAAAAAAGAAGCTGCTTTTGCACAGAAAAACAGGAAGAGATAAAACTTATCTTGGCTTTCCAAACTAATATTCCAGAGATATTCCAAACAGAGATGAAAAATGTGAGAAATCAGTGTGGGAAGGAAAATTTGGTCATAGAACATAAACTTCATAAAAGATCCAAAGACACATAAATTGAACTTGCCAGTTTTCATAATAAAGAGAAGCTAATAATAGGTTGCCCAAAGGATTTTACTAGGGCATGTATCATTTAAAGCTTCATTATCTTGACAAGTGAGTGAACAGATGGCAAAATCTGTAGCAAATTCAAGATTTCCTAGGGTCCTGAGGATTAGAAAGTTTTCTGAAAACCAAATTCAAATCACCAAAACAAGGTGATTTGACAACCTCAGTGAAGATGGGATTTCAATTTACCTAAGTGTGAGGTAATGTTCAGGAATGATTTGAAGTGTTCACTGATACAGCATACTTAAGGAAGTGTTACCAGCTCAGAAAAATATCTAGGCAGCATTATGGACAGCTTAATTAAAACTGCTCAGTGAAAACAGCTGTTCAATTTGCAGCACTAGTTGTGAGAGCAAATAAAACACTGATTTATAAGAACTATAAAAACCAGCATTGATATTATTATAATGCAATCATGTAAATTCAGGGAACTATATTACAGTGATGCCCAGCATCATCAACATTACAAAACTACCTACAAAAAGAAACATTCAGAGAAGTCAGTGAAGGATGGTAAGCAGGGAAGATACAATCATTTTATTTGCCCCATGAAGAAATGTGGCACTAAATTCCTATTCACCTTTAAGTCATAGGGATATCCAATGTATGCAAGATACAGAAGCAGCAGCACACTCTCTGTGCTGGAACCTTTTTCCCCAATTAATGAGGATCATCAAATCAGCAAGAAGTGGAGGGCTTTATGTTCATGTATTCTTAAGAAACATGGTGAGAGTACCCATACTAGATGAAATTTTCCAGTGAAGGATATGGCAATTTTTGCAATTACTTCATCAAATGAATAACTTCACCATCACTAGTGTTTAGTCTAAATTGTGGTGTTGGTTTGTTGGGTTTTTTTTAAGAATGATTAGAGAACTTCTTTTAGGAATGGAGCTTGTCCCTGGTGATTATTGAAAAGACCCTAAGTTTCAGTGATTCTGCATTAAATGGGTAATTTATACTTGTGCAAAGCAAAGTAAGCCTATTGCTACTTTCTAGTAGTACGTACAACCTATTTTGCTATTATCTTGCCCAGCTATAAAAGATAAGCTATAGAACAGGAAAGAGGTGGATAAACCCAAATCTACTTAAGTCCTAAAAAAGGATAAAGTTTCCCACATGAAACAGTCTTCTTTATGACTTGACTGGCAGCAGTGAAGTACTTTAAATCATTTCAAAACCATTTAGCAAAATTTCAGAATAGAAATAGGGAATAACCTCATACTGGACTCATATTCCAGTATGAGTCAGATGTAGACTAGATTTTGGTTTTCATATTTACTTCTGACACTTTTTTTTTTCCCTTTAGCATTGACAGTCACATATTTTTTAAGGCCTGAACTCTCAAAGTATGTATCTGATAACTTTGATCAAACCAAGGATTACTTAATGTAAATGTTCTCTGTCAGGTAAATTAACTGATCTTCTGTCTCAAAAGCTACCACTCTGGTAAGATCCTGCTGAGTTATAATCCCTTTAGCACCTCTTCTCCAAGCAATTTGCATGGGTTTTTGTAATGTAAATGAGTCAAAAATATTCCCTGAAATGTAGAACAATCTCAGGTAATTACTGCTGAACAGATTTGTGTCAGCCCAAAATGACAAAAAGGTGTAGGAATGAATCTGCCTGACAGTAGTGTAAGTAAACAAGATGAGCAACAGCTGTACCCACAGCACTGTAAAGGTGTTCCGACATCTTCTGTAGGTGCTGATTTCACTAGAAGTCATTGCAATACTGAAAAAAATAATTTTGAAACCAGCAATACATACAAGCAAAGTCACAACCTTTTCTTGCCTCCTGGAACAGTTCTGAATGCATATCTCCTTCATTTGCATGGCACTTAAAATAAGTCAAGGAGAAATGTCTTGGTGGAATCTCAAAAATTGTCTGTTAATAAGAGGGGGATTGGGTCAGCTGAATACAGTGTTTCAGGGGAGCTGAAGCCTGCTCTGTTCTTTCTGCAATCAACTTTTCAAATAATTATAAATAAAAAAGATGGTGCTTTCTGGCAGGCAAGTGGTGGCACACTCAGTAGAGAGTTGTGGCTGTGATCCCTGTCATCAAATTGGTCACATCAGTCTACACAGCAGCAGTTGATGGGGAAACATCTCCTCAAGCTCTCTCTACCTTTGGAATGCTTGGCCAGCTGCAGAGCAGTCCCTGCTACTACCTTTCTTGGTAATTAAGTTGCTTTACAACATACTGTTTTCAATCCAAAAGAGAAAAGAAAAATATATTTTCTAGCTTTCTTCCACAGTCTTTGATGTTACTATTTATATAATAGTAATATAATGTCACTATTAAAATTCAGTTATGTGAAAAGCACATGAGTGCATAACTTAGATTTTTTGCCTCTTGCATGCAGAAATTGGAGCCTATTTGGAAGACTACAAAAAGTTGTGCTTTAATTTCTCACAGGTGAATTCTTTTTCATAGACTGTAATTCTCCAGCACCACATCACTGCTCCTATGAAGTCTGCTGCCTACTATGCAGTGACACCTTATGGCTTACCTCTCTGAGGATATGTAGTATAGTCCACATAAAAATATAACACAGTTTTGTTCCTAACATAATAAATCACAAATGAAACAATGCCATTATGCAAACCCCTTTATATGCAGTAGGCAGGAAGAGTACAAGCAAACAAAACTAAGGTGAAGGAGTTACAAGTATTTTTTAGACTTGCAATTCACGCTATGCTTTTTGCCTACCTGATTATATGAAGCCATTACTGAAGCATTACTGGACATCATTTGGTAACTTTTTTCCCCAAAGCTTTCTGTAATGGTTTCAAGGGCAGTACTACAAGCCTCTTTGTGTTTCACCCAAAAATAGTAAAACCCCCAGCAATTCAAAGTAAACTCTTCTCTGCATAACTCTAAAAACTGAAACTGCAGTTGTTACTGCTGACTTGTTAATATAACACAGACATGGACATTTCCTGGTTACTATAAACACTGAAATGCTTTTGGAGTTAATGGAATACAGGTGCTGCCTGACACTACCAAAACCTTCACACAGAAACAGGGACATGTTCGGACAGAAAGAGCTCCAGATCCACCTAGTCCAGCCCCTTCTTCACAGCATGAATATCCTGCTTCTCAGTGGGAATACCCATATATGTTAAATGTCATGAAACAGGCATTCTTCCTAAGCTTAAGCTCCTTTATACTCCCAGGAATGGCCGTACCACTCAGCCTGCTGGAACAGAGAGTTCTGTAATGCCAGAGCTGGGTGATGGAGTGGGCTTAGGCAGGCTCAGAGCCGGCTGGGAAACCTTCCCAATGGAGCTGTGGGAAATGATGCTTACAATCGAATTGTCACCAGCCTTCACTTCAAATGAGACTCAGACAATACTGTGGACAGACAATTAGCCCTTCTTTATTGAGGAATCAAGAAGAAATTTTAAATCAGCTTTAGTGATTCAAGATCCTGTAGAACAGTTTAGGTTAATAGGGATTGGCTTGGGCCCCAGCCAAATTTTGATTCTGGTCATTATAATCTTCCTACCTGAAATTCTATACCCTATTGCAACTGGCCACAACACTCTTTATTTACTGGCCAAAAACATGAGTGCCATTGCTTTTTAATTCTATCAAATGTATATATTTAAAATCTGTTAAATAAGTTAAAATAGTTGCTGTGTGGCCAGTGATGAAAGTTGCAATATATTGATACTTGGCAATATGCTGCCATCAGTCAGTAGTCTGATTACTCAAAAGGTGTGTGTGCAGAGAAGTATTTGCGTATCTGAAAAAAAGTTCTTACTCTTACAAGTAAATTCGTTTGGGGAACAATTTGCTTGCATTGTTGTTAGAACCTGCTGTCAAGATTGATCATGTTTTCCTGTGCAATCCAGGAAAGTTATAAAAAAAAAGAGAAAAAGCTCCCAGGTCTCTAAACCAATATCCTGCTATGGTGTGTGCTAAATTGCCATTGACTGCTGCAAGGCAAGGCTTTTTTACACAAATGTTCCAATTATTTCTACTGTGATGGTAATAACAGTTGGAAGTTTAAAAAAAAAATTAAAAATTGTGGTTTAGACAAGGTCCCAATACAATAAATATTAAGGAAATGAACACTTTGAGAGCAAAGAAAGATGTAGTTTAAAACAATGTATTTTTGTGACTGAAGCAGAGGGGGAAAATCAGACACCAGAAGCTGAAATGAGAAGAACAGGGGTAATGTTCTGTGCTGAGACATTTTGTGTTTCAACATAGCTGCTCACTTATTCAAGGGTATTCATCACTTCAAAATTTCAAGCTCAGCTCCAGTAAAAAACCAATATATCTACACATATAAAATGTAGTGCACTTTCCCAGTTGCTTAATCATTGAAGCATTGGCTATTTCTATAGAGACTGGCTTTGCTCAGCATAAGACTTCATATTTTCAATGTAATATATTTTAAAGATGTCCACAGAGCATCTTACGAAAGGAAGTGAAAGTTTATTGGCACTTGGTTTGTTTTGTCCGTTTTTGTCCATTCTCCTTGTCTGTTATCTGAGAAATGTGCAAGGAATCTTGTGGCTGCAATTCTTCAGAATTTCAGCTGAAGCATCAGCTTTGCTGTTTACTGTTCCCTAGAAGTGCCTTGTTTACTCAGAGGGCAATCCATCCACTCATCATTTGTACCACAGCTGCCTCCCTGTTCCCTTCTCCACCATTCTCATATAACAGAGCAACCTCCTGCCTGTCACACAGGACCTTCACCTGTAGTTTATAATGTCCTGTGACAATTTAGGCTGTGTTAGTACAAGCGACTGGAGAGGTAGAGGGGTTATTAAAAAATAACCTGCAAGAGCTAGATATAAGCAGAATGAAAGATGGAGAGAAAAGTGCACATTAAAGCTGGCCAGAGTGTGAAAATCCTGCCATGTTAAACCCAAGAAAATAACAGCTATTTTCCAGAAAAATGTATGATTTTTCTAATTTTTATTCGTTAAGAAACAATGGATTTTGTCAGAAGGAGATTTCCAGGTGAAATTTTTGATTGTTGTAGAAAAAAAATTCATCCCACATTTACCATTTCACTTTTGTTCTCATTTACTCTGTCTTGATAGACACAATCTGGTCTACTGCATTGCATCCCAAATGCAAATACCCTGGCAGTTCTCTGCTATAACTGCTTATTGCAGCTCATCCTGCCTTGATGGTGCATCAAGCAGAGGCTACTTGACTGAAGTCTGAAGGCCCTTCCCTTGCCTCATCTATCTATTCAATATTAAAAGTTTTCTTCCCACAGCCTGGTTGTGTACAGGATCCCAGCTTTTGCTGTCTACTCATTATGTTTTCAAATACACATTTGCGAGGTTTTGTTAAAAATGCCCCTCGTTCTTGAAAGTTGGTCCTCTGAATATATAAAGATACCACATTAACCTCCAAGAGACTCTCTTGCTGACTCACTTTGCATCAGTGCTTCCAGACGCTAATTCTGGTGTGCCAGAAGTACACCAGCAGTTACTACTCTGGCCAGTACTGTTCTACTGCTCTCTCATACTCCACCCTTCCTACCCCAATCACGACTTCTCTCCATTGGTGTCCTGTTTTATATTTAGTTTGTAATCTCCTGAGGGCAAAGATTGTACTTCAGCTCCATCCAGTTTTTGATTCCAAGCACTTTGAAAACACAGTTTGTAATTAATAATAACAACAATAAAGTACCAACCATTGTATGAATAGAATTAAATTAATTTAATTAATTTCCCCCATGCCGTCTATGTCTGTTCTAGCAAGGAAGAGGGAGCACAGTCAAACAGCAGACACTTTGTTACTGTAGTCTGTATCTGAGCATACTTAGAGTCTTTTCACAGTGAATACTGCAAGAAGTTCCATTTATTTCAGCATTAATCACTGTGAACAAAAGTGAAAGAATTTGGCCCCTACTAATGAAAGCCAGCAGTGCTCTGCTGTTGGCAAAGTGTAGAGCAATCCTTTCCCAGAGTTTCAGAAAGCTAAAATGAAGTAGGATGAACATATACATACCAATCTCTTGATAAACCAGAAAAGAGGGAAACTAATTTATAGTTTATTCTCATTAAAGCTACCTTAAAATATTGATAATTTGTATATGTAAATAAAAAACAAGGTGAGAGTGCCAGGGCACAAGCTAGAACATTTTGTCCTCATTCACAATGATTCTTATTTTTCTCTATACAAAATATTTATTTGTTTACTTGGATGTCAAAGAGGACACCTACTCATATGCCCTTGGTGCTTGTCACATAACTTCAACCACAGAATTAGTATGAAATTCACTGGAGTCTGCTGTTAGGAAAACAAGGAATGGAAAACCTCAAATCTTTTCTTCCCTTCCATTGGTAACCCAGACTTACAATATCCCACTCAGACCATTTAAGCTGTGATAGAAAACAAATTCCAGAGCTCTAGAATCCCCAAAGAGATAAAAAGCACTGCCAAAGTTATAAATGTTACTTGATGTGTTTATATCTAGGATGTCTGGGCTACTATTTGAAAGTACAAAAGCACAGCGACATCATTTTGAGTATAGTAAATTTCAAGAAGCTTCATTACAGTCAGTTCCTGAAGAATGAAATTAATTATAAAATTTGGCATTGCACTGATTAGCATCATACTGCATCATTGATCTTGTAGATCCTGTTATTTCCTCTTTTGCTTTAGTATTACTTTCTAAGGGATACTAGGGTAAGAGCCTGTGTCCTCTAAACAGCAGATAGTAACCAAGGATGCACTCTTCCCACATTTTCCTCCACAAGACATGTCTTTTGTTCTTCTACAAGTAGGCAAATATTGTGCGATTAGATTAAAGTAACAAAAAATCCTGACTCATGATAATTAAAGACAAGAGGATGGAAAGGAAAGAAATTGTACTTTTATCATAGTCTTTCAGTAGTTTACAAATAGCAAACCAATGTGTAGTCATGTTTCTCTTTCCTTTGGTCAGATTCTCTTCTTACCAGGTGCATTGGAGTTTGTACAGTTACTTTACTAGGACTACATCAGGCTTCATAATGGAATCTGTAACAAATTAAAAGCACACTGCTAATTAGAGGCCAGAATACTACGCAGTGTCAATTAACTTGGCGTTTAATTACCATGGTGATTGGAAGAAATTATAAATTGCTAAATATATCATTAGTGTATCAGACTTGTGTGCCACAATGGCACCAGAGTATGGGTATAACTAGTATAGACTTTTCCCCAACATTTTACATGCCTGCAAGATTTAAAGACAGTACTTTTATTCCTGCCAATATTGTGTTATCAATGAGCAAAGACAAATATAATAGTTCAGCTACTTTTAAGGCAGCTGGGAACATCCTCCTTTCTCTTCATCATATACAGTGGTTTCATTGCAATTATTCTGAAAAGAACCATTTTGGCAAGACTAGTATCAAGCAGAAAAACTGCATATTCTGTGGAAAATGTGCTTTCCTTTTCTTTCCCCCAGAAATGTTAGCCATCTTATGCTGGATGTCAGAATGTTTCAAGCAGGAAACACGAGTACTGATCAGCTTAACCAACATATACAAAATGTGTGAGAGACCAGAATTTTACCATCTTGTCAGGTTTTCTAACATTCTAAAAGGAAATGAAGCATCTTTGACCTATGAATGATTCCTAACACGTACCCTCCTTCAAGCAAATTGTGCAGAGTAGCTCTTACTGTAACTGCTACTATGAGGTGTAATACATCAAAAATATTCGTGATGGTAATTAGACTTCTGAGCACCTAACTATGATTAAAAGCATAAAATAGGAATAGGCCAGTTGCTGCATGAGATGTGTTCTCATTACTCAGTAGCACTGTTTTCTTTGGGGAGAAAACTACAATATCTGATCTTGCCTCTGGATTTAGTTTTCCACAGTAAAGTACCTGAAATTAGTAAGATTTTTGTCAGTGCCTGCCACAGAGTTTGGTCTAGGCTTGCCAGTTCAGTTCTGTTGCTGATTATGAAATACAGCCATATCACTGCAGTTTATCTTAGTAACTTGTGGTGAGATAACATGGGATTAGCAGTTGCTACTATCTAGTTACTAATTAGCTGCTTTCAGTAAACCTGGAAGTCTAGGGATATTTTTGATAAAGCAAGATCTTCAAAAATGCTACAGAAGGGAAGATAATATCTTTTGTTCTATTGCTACATTCAAAAATGCTACAGAAGGGAAGATAATATCTTTTGTTCTATTGCTACATTCTGGCCATCGCAGACAGCAGCTGAAGAAAGGGATATCTATCTTCCAGACAGGCAGGGCACGCTAAGTTGGTGCATCCAAGTGTGGCTGCCAGAAGAGTGCTGCTGAAGGTTGCAGTACTGGCTGATGTGGGCTGGTGTTTGTGGGTGGTGACACAGCAGTATGATACAAAACCTTCAAAACTGAGTTTATTATTTCACCTTTATACTGTGTGTCATGGCTCATCTTTATAGGGCAGCTGCGTATGGTATCAGGAATTAATTTCTCATCTCTGCCTGGTTCATAACTGATAAAAGCCTGTGGCAGTAAACAGGCATAGTAGGTCTTATGTAGTGGTAATGGCTGTGTTGGTGAGAGATTAAATAAAGAGAGGCAGAGGTCAGAGGCAGATTTACTGGGCAGAGGAGCTGATTGTAGGAACCATAATCCTCTCTTCTCCCATTAACATCAGCAGGTGTTTGCTCTGGGTCATGGGATGTGGGAGTATTTACATAATTATGCTGTCTCCCTTCCAGATCTTGAATGCATCCATCCCTGGAAGGCATCCCTTTTCTCAAAAAGTGTTTGTCCAGTCATTTGAAGGACACTGGAATTGCAGGCAGAGGAGTGACATACAACATCTGCACTAGTTCTGGACAAGCACATCGTCTCCACTGTATCAGCTAAAGTAGAGTAGTTTAAGACGAACCTTTTTAGATAAACCTTTCAAGAACAGGGACAAAGGAAAACAAATTCACACCACAAAGTAAGCAGAAGACATTGTTAAAACAGTGGTAAGATGGAATACATCTGTCTGTTTGCTTTTAGCTTCTGACATTGCAGTTACAGTTTAAATCTAAACAAGATGGGGATATCGATAATGTTTAACATGGCTGCTTTACCTGGGCATGCAGCCCTTTCAGAGTAGGGCACTCACTTGCAGGAACATCAGCCTCTGCTTTGCACATCACAAATACTCTGCCAAAAGAGCAAGCAGTAAGTAAGTGATTGTAACTAAATTTAATTAAGCCGCTGTTGTCCTTCTCAGCTGTCAGGCTCTCTGCTGGAGGAACATCCAGGATAGGGAATGGGACACTGTTAAAAAATATTTCCCAGAGCACAGAACAAGCAGAGACACAAAATGGCTTTCCTAAATGGGATAAGGGCCCTGCTATTACTTTCTGGCTACCCTACGGCTGAATAAATCAGGATTCATTTTAGTCTGTAAAGTGTGCAAAAAGTGTCTGCCAGGCTTTAATTTTGAAACTTTTTCAAAAGCGCAAGAGCTTGTAAAAGAAGAAGTCATGCAGGGGGAAGGAGGTGGGGAGTAAGTGGGTGGAAAGCAGAGAAAGTGGGAAAGAAACAGGAGAGGCTGTGTTGCAAGGACTATGGCTTGATCTTAGGTGGAGAGTTGATGAACCTAGGCCTCTGAGAAAAAAAAAAAAACAACCGAATTTTCTTCCTGCAAAAGTTGAAGCATGGGCGAAGCACCTATTACAGCCTCCCGGGAAAAAGGCAGCCCGTTGCCAGCCAGGTTTTCTGTCACCCCGTGGCGGATGACCTCTCCCCGGAGAAGCGGACGCTGGCCGTTCGCAGCGCTGGGGCTGGGGTGGCGGCGGGCGGCTCCCGGTCGCTGTCCAGGGAGCGCAGAGGCGGCAGCGGGAGCTGACAGCAGGGCAGCCGCGGGGGCTTGGCCGGACAGTTCCCAAATAAGGGCCACGGGCACAAGCGGGGTCACGGAATTTAGGCGCGGGGTCCCGGGCCGTCGGTGGTGCCTGAGCCCGAGGGGCGCAGGGTCAGGGCAGGAGCCGGGCCGGAGCCCGCAGCACCTTCCCCGCCCCGCGGGGGCCGCGGGGGAGGGAAGGAGGGCGGAGAGCGGCGGGCGCGGGACGGGGTGCTGAGGAAGGGAGGGAAGGCTGGCGGCGGGAGCGCTGCCCCGGGGGCCGGGGCGGGCGGCGCTCAGGTGAAGGAAGGGCCGCTCGCCCGGGGCGGCGGTGACGCGGCTGCGGCGCGGCGGGGCTGCCCCGCGGCCCCATGTGGCCGCCGGCGCCCGTCCCCGGCGAGGAGAGCGGCCGCGGGCGCTGAGCGGGGCTGCCCGGGGCGGCATGCGGAGCCGCCGAGGATGAGCAGCCAGCGCCGCCCGGCCAAGGCGCAGCTCCGGAGGTCGCTGAGCGAGCAGCTGCGGGACTCCACCGCCAAAGCCTGGGACTTGCTGTGGAGGAATGTCCGGGAGCGGCGGCTCGCAGGTCAGTCCCCGCCGCGCCGCGGCCGCCGCTACCTGCCCGCGGCCGCCCGAGGGGACGCCCCCGGGGACGTCCCGGCCCCAGCGGCGCGGAGGGGTCCCGCTCCAGGGGCACGTCTGGGGGGCACCATCTCCGCTGCCGGAGCGGGGAGAACCCGCGGCTTCGGCCCGGCGGAACGGGGAGCTCCCGGCAGCAACGCGGTCGGCAGCGTCCGGGCGGGTCGGGCTGCGGGCAGGAGCCGGGCGCAGGCAGGTCGCAGCCCCCAGCCCCTGCAGGCAGCACCTGCCGGGTGCTGGCGGGCAGCGCGGGGATGCTCACACCGCAGTCGGGCTCGGGGCTAAGCCTCCCTGTCGCTCCGTGTCGGAGGCACCTTCTGAGCGTCTCTGAAATGAAGAGGGTTGGCTTTGACTCCGGGAAGCAGGCTCACCTGCTTCTCTGATCAGTTTTCTAAGTCTAACCAACCAGGTTGGTTCCTCATAGGGTTTGTATGCGAGAAGTATCACAACTCCCAAAGAAAAATGGTCTGTTTCATTTCAGGTGCTTCAGGTCACCTACCTGCTCTGGAAAACCAGCCTCCTGCAGCTTTTCCATCCCCAGGTGGGGACCAGAAGGACACAGAGCAGGGCAGGTGCTCCAGGAAGTCGGGTCTCATTTAGAGCACTGCTATTGCAGCAGCACAGTCACTTTATGCACATAAGCATACATCGACTGTTTATTTGTAAACTACTCTGTGAATTAGAAGATCTAGAAGGTACATGCAAGTGCAACGTAGAGTTATTATGCTAGAAAACAATACATCAAGATTTATGAGCAGGATCATGTATAATGAAGTCTAATTTAGAAAGATGGATTCCTCTGTCACATCCTACAGCATTATTAGGAGTTTGGTGACCTTGCTTAGGGCACTGTGACATGCTGGTATTGTATAATACAGAGGTAAATGATGCAGGTTTTCAGACTGTGTCTACAGCACATTAGTTCTTATGTACATATAATTAAAGTAGTAGATAAAAATTGCATGGTAGGTTTTTTTTTGAAAAATTAATCTAAACTGAGTAGCTTCAGTAATGAATTACTAAAACGACTAATTTTGTAATATTATGGTTAACCAAAATACTAAACTTTTAATGTTTTAATTTACTTTTAATTCCCTTGTTCCTCTATTGATAGCAGATGCCAGCAGACATTCAACAAGGATACTGTTAGCTATTTTTTTTTTCTTTTTTGGTCAAAGACAACTATTGCTTGATTGAGCAAAGAACCTGGGCAGGTTGCCATGATACTGTAGCCAACTTCTTAAAGCAACTGGGTATTAAAATTGACAGAGTCAAAACTTTTTATTTAAGGTGGATAGAATACTAATGTCCTGGGTTTATGCACTGCCATAATTTAAGTCTATGCCACTATTCATAATACTCTGTTGAGATGCTGATGCACTTGCCCTTTAATTAAATTACTTATCTGACGACATAATGAAACATGTACAAATATTTGTTGATGCCAGATATGTTCTCTTGTTCTGATGCTTTTCTGTCTCTGGCATTTTTGTCCTTGTTTTTATATTTGTTTGTTGTGCTGACCTGCATAGCTGCAGTGTATATTCATTGGCCTCTTCTTCCAGCTTTTTTTAATGAGAAGGCAGGAAAATTAAGCTGATCTAAATGTGTCAACTATTTGCTGGTTGACAGCCTAGCTTCTTCTCCGTTGCAATAGATCTGATCCCATCCAGGTAGATAATTGTACAAGTTTTGTCTTTTTCCTCAAAGTTGTCATTGTAGTTCAGTTCTGTAGTTGGCATTGTAGTTACCAGCAGTGTAGCTGGTAACTAATGTTCAAGAGCAATGCTCAAAGCGAAATGCAGTTTTAATCATTAGTGTGCTGTCATATTGCAACTATCAAGCCAAATAAAAACTTGTGATTAAAACCTCATCATGATGACAGCTTTGCAGACATTTACATAGTTACTGTTTTGGTTTGCTTTAGTCTTTTATCTATGTGTTAAGGATCAGGACACCAGTTGCCCAAGAGAGACCTATAAAGAAAGCAAGCACATTTTTGTAATTCATAAAAATTATATAATTGTTAAGGTTGGATGAGGTATTGGGAACTCTCTGGTATAGTCTCCAGCTCATAGCAGGATCAGCACTGGGAGCAGAGCAGGTTACTCAGAGCTTTCCCCAGTGCTCCTTGGGAAGAGTTTCTGACCTGACGTCCAGGCTGGAGCAGACGTCAGGACACTATTGGGCAGCAGGGATGTCAGCTGGAGAAAGGAGCTGAATCCTGGCTAGAGCAAGGAGAGAGCTGAACTTGGACTCAGCTGCTCCCAAAGAGGCAGAGAGCATGACTGGGTTGCTGTGGAAAGTAGGTTGTGCATAAAAAGACTGCTACAGTGTGCTCCTTCCTTCCCTCCCTCACCCTTTACAGCAGAGGTGATGAGCAGCAGCCTGGCTGCTAGCATGCTCCTGGACAGGGCTGCTCCGTACTGTGTCTTATTCAGGACAGATCCAGGCTGCCCAGCAGCTCTTAGTCAATTTTTCTGATTCACTGACTGGGATTTGTTTTTCAAACAATGGGTGTACCCTCTACAGTGCCAAAAATTGCACCCTTAGGGGTTTTTTGTGCTTTTTGTAATTTTTGCTGAGGTATTTTACACTGTTTCCACTATGCTTATGATTTAATTGGGAATTCACAAACTGAATGGGAAATGTACCAGAATTTTAACTCCCTGTGGGGACGTATTCGCCTGAAAAGTTATATAAAATACTTTTGGTTTAATGTATTCCTGAACCGCTTTGCCGTAACTGAAAACCATTGTTTAAGGAATTTGACTTAGGTGTTTAACAGATCCTCCAATAGTGATCACCTAAGATAATTCTGAGATCCCTGCTCAAATCATGATCACCTGTTACAGTAAAACACAAGAAATTGTAGTTCTTACATTCCTTGTATGTAAGGGGAAAGTGCCATCTTCTATCTGGCATTCTTTCAGTTACTATACACTAAAATGAAATAAAAATAAAATTTAGTGTTCAAATTCAGTACTTTTAAGTCAGGAAACACCAGAGGTAAGGACCCCTGTTGCTGTATTGCACAGTCCCCCTCGTAGGGTAGGATTGTCATGACTGACATCATCACCTCACCCTTTTTGTTGCTCAGAATTTTTCAGCCTCATTTTCTACAGAAAGTGATGATCCCTGTTGCTGAATCTCTTAATTTAGAGCCTTCTGTACTGCAGCTTTCTGAAATACTGGACTAAGCACAGAATTACAAATTCCCTCAGGTCTTCGTAAGCCTGGTGCTTGCATATGTCATACCATTAATGTTTCAGTTGTTCCTAGAAGCTGCAAGGTTACATTGTTCCCATTTTACAGATAGAAGCAGAAGGGAAAGTGAGGCTAAACCCCAGGAATATCAGCTCTTGAGAGTTAGAACTTGAATTATCTACTTTAGTATTCAAATTATGACTCTCAGTTGCTGCTGTTGCACAACATTTTGAGCAAATCAGCATTTGGGGTCTAACTGCACTGCACCCACGGAATTAATAACTTGCAGTTTCTGGTGGTCTGGTCAGATTGTGTTTCAAGTGACTTGGTGTAAAACAGAGAAAAATGGAAGGTGCTCTGCCACAGGGGCAACATTTGCTTGTCATAGTCTCAGAAACCTGGGGGTTTTTCTGTCTCCCACTTGCAAGAGCTTCAGCAGGGCTGATACATGACCATACCCCATCATCAGATGGGATCCTTGGAAACGGCATGTGCAGATGAAGATGAAACTTTGTCTTACTACCTAGTGGAAAGAGGCCTGAGTTAGAATTTAGCAGGTGACTTCAATTCTGAGACTTACTAAAGTTTGCAAAATTAATTTTGTGACCCTAGCATTCTTCTGGCAAGAGAAAGCTTTGCCTCTAGTTTCTGAAGTTTAGCTTTTAGCTGTTATTTAGTGATCTAAACATATTGCTATCAGGATTTCTGCTCTGTAAGGCTGCCTCCACTGTGTCTGTGGCATAGATACACCCTCAGTCTTTTTGACAAATCTCTTCTCACCTGAGCTTCACAGTCCTTTGTATGTTCTGTGTTCTCTAAGAGATTAAATCCATACTTGATCTCCTCTAGCTCTTCTGGTACAAAATTTCTCTTATCTATCCATTGGCATCCTCTCTACTGCCTGCTGCGACAGCCCTACCAGACAGGGCACCCTTGAGCACTGTCCCAGTTCATACTCAACTACAGAGCTCTCCAGAAGCAACTGCCTGGGGTGGTTTGGGGGACCAATTTCAGACGCTCCCACTCTTTTTTTTGGCTTGGCCATGCTTTGGGTAAAAGGAATTTGGGATCAAGTTTTCCACCGCACCTCCAGTGGTTTGCTCAGACTGATATTTCAAACTGTTTTAACTTGTCCAATTTTGGACAGATTTTTCAGGCACTAGTGATAAACTGACTCTTGAACTTCCGTTGTGAGGTTGCAGGGCTTTGTTCCAAAGGATGAAGCACTTAATGTCTCAAATCAAGTAGAATGAAAATGTGAGGTGGGACAACATACCATGGACTAATATTTTCTTAGAAATTGATTACCTGAAGCTCCAAAACTGAAACAGGAATGAGGCAGGCTTGTGAGTAAAAGAAAATCTCGAAGAAGTCTAAAGAAGCCAAAATTAAGACCTCTAAATGTAAAGCTTTAGAAGTCCTACTCTTAGGTGTCCTTAACTGTTCAGGATCACCTTGTAAACTGATTAGCAGCTGCAAGTGTCTCTTCAAATGTGACTGAAATGCATTTATATCAGAGATGAAACTGAACATTATCTGATGTAGGTAGAAAATGGAGAATAATTTGTCCAGCAGAAAGTAGCTGTCACATTCAGCATGTGGCAAAGATGACAAGGCAATACACCTGCTCATCTCAAAAGTAATTTGTGGTTGGTTTGTGGGTTATTGTGGTTTTACAGGGTGCAAATGAATAAGCCTAAGTTTGTAATTGCACCTCAGACAGCATGGTGCTCCTTGGCACCTGCTGATCTGTTGATCTTGGGGAATACAGAAATGAAAAGTGGGTTTTTAAAAAACTAGTGGTCACAACCAGAACTGTGTGAATTTTAGCACAGTTTTCTGTCATACCAGTATGGAGACAAGAGCAGCTATGCTTCTGCAGCTTCTGAATTAAAGAGCCATCAAATTATAGCTTTCTCATAGTTTTCAGTTTTCATTTAAAGAAAAACATTTTCAAGAACTCATTTTTGAAGTTTTTACTCTGCAAAGCTGAAGTTTATTTTGGGGTGAAGTCACTGGAAACCCCAAAGAAAATGCATGTCCCAGGCTCCCAGGTCATCTGAGAACCCCTGAGCAAAAGCAGGTGTCCCAGTATGGGACCAGCATTGAGTCTGCTGCATCTTGGTATTATTACATTACTGAAATTTATTCTCAATTAAGACCTTTGTGCAAATATAGCAGATTAATCTACTCTAAAGCCATTCATGAAATTAGTGGAATTTTTTTTGTAAAATAATTTCATTAAGATGTGGGAGATGCATCTGTGAAAAATGTGGTATTTGGTGGGCATACTTTTATGTTCTATTTTAAAATCATGCACATAACATTTTTAGAAAGCAAAGTAGAGATGTTGCAGTCTGTGTCCCCACCAGTGCACTGGAGAGTACAAGATACTGATTCTCGTGTATGTTGATAAGATGTATATGTGTAAATTCCTCCCTGACCCAGCCCCATCAATGGGAAAAGACTGTCCTTTGTCAAGGAGAAAAGTTATGAAAGACATTCTTTATTCATGATGGAGTGCTTTAGGGAAGAAAGAAAGTGACTTATGAGTGATTCATTTGGCCAGGCATGCCAGGAAATTTTCTGCTCTCAGTCCTAAAGAAAATGTAGTAGCCAAAAAAGTAGTCATTGATCTCATAAATTAAATTAATTGTACCGTACATTCTCTATTAATGTGAGGAGGACTTTTAGATTAGTTTAATTAAACTATGAAGAGGCTTTTCTTTGCACCTATGTTTTATAGATTATGTCAGTATCCTGTAAGTTCCTTCTCCTTCTCCAGGCACTACTTGAAGGCCAGTGGTTTGAATCTGGAAGGGGGCAGTGGTGGCAAAATACCACCATTGTTAGTTCTGCTGCTGCCAGGCTCTCATGACCCTCAGCAACAAGAAGTTAATTCCAGAAGTACAATTACAAAAATACCAATATGCTTGACCTGCCAAGTATTTCTGTATCAGCATGAGACTGTGAAGGGGGGGTGATGGAGGACTCCCCACTGTCTCAAAATCCAGAGAAAGATGTATTTTTCTCATACTCATTCCTATGGCTCTGCTGCAATTTGTCATGTAAGGTTTGGAGTGATCATGGAGAGGTTCCTAGGGTGGCAACAGCATTCATCTTCTGGTTTTACATTTAATACATAGATTTTGTATTTGAATGGGTACTGCTTCCATCAGAGAGAGTTGTATCAGGGATTACTTTCCTAAAAGAAATTCAATTTTGATTACTTAATTTCCTGACAGTAAGAGATACAAATCTCAGCTGATAAAATGGGCAATCAGTGCTGGCAATAGAACTGGATACCATTTGAATCAGTCAGTTTCTATTTGATAGCTTTAAAAAATGTTCTTGACAGATCTCCCTCTTCCTGGAGCTTGTCTGTTCACAGATTTCAGTGACACATTAATCTTTAGAAAATACACTTTTTTTTCCTAGAGAGTTATGATGTCAGTCCTTTTTGTAGTACAGTTTTTTGTTCAGTTTGAGTTTGTTCGGTTTGGGTTTTGATTTGGTTTTGGTTTTTTGGGTTTGTTTTTTTTTTTTTTTTCTACTGGTTTTCTGTGGTTTCTTGAGCATTCAAAATGTTCTTTCAGTTCTAGTAAACAAATATTTCTCCCTTTTTCTCTGCATATACATGGCCTCAACTCATTCCACCTGCAGATGCTTCTATGTGACAAGAAGAAGGCTGATACCTTGTCAGTTCTCTACACTGCAACTTTATGGAATATTCCTGTAAACATTGTACTTATCCTGATGTTTGCAGACCAAATACTGGAAACAATTCATAGTACTATTTTTACAGAAGCAGTAAATATAACACAATACTGTTTAAGTTCCTGTACATTTAGACAGATGCATTTTTTGGTGCTCATATTTTTCTAAGATATATAGAAGCTTATGTAGACTGATAAAAATACTTAATGCATTTGTCTGACATTAAACAGTGATGATGCTTTTCCATTCCAAGATTGCTTCTTTATATCAGTCATGGGATATTAAATAATGTATCTTCTCAGTTATTTCCTACTAGGTATTTTTATATTTTTTCACATGACTGTAATCCTATAGGCTGCTTCCATTTCCCCATGCAAGTGACTTTATTTATAATAATAACTATGCCAGAACATTTATATGGAACATTTATATCCACAATAAACTTTCAGCTGCTTAGTGAATATCAATAGTCTGTTGGTGGCTGGCCAGCAAATTCCGAAATGTGAAATTTCTGGACTCAGGAAGGCACTGGAGACTGGACTCCCATTCTTCTGCTTTCCCAGCTACAGTAGGATGTGGCGTTTAGTTCCAGGAATCATGAAGTCCCAATTCTGAATTTTGTCTTTTTGCTTTAATGAAAAAACCCTTCAAAATGTCTGATATTGTCATATTTCTAGGATTCTGAGAACTCAGATGACTTAACAATTTGATTTTGTACAATACTTGCCAGGCATTGGCCTTGTTTCACAGCAGTGCTTTGACTCACATTTGTCCTGTTATATTTTGTACTTCTTGGATTTCTTGAGAGAGAGATGTTCTGTCTTGCTCTTCCTTATTTCTTTGGTTTTTCTGTCATACCATGGCCAAATCTTGTGCTGCTGTATATCATAAGTCCTTTAAAAATCATCTCCTTGAGTAACAATTAATTGAGAAAACCAGCTTTTACTTCTACTTAAGCACATTTACATAGCAAATTGAAACAGAAAATGTGATCTTCAGAATCTGAAAAGTCAAGAAAAAAATTCATTTTGTAAAATGTCAGTTTCAAGCTAACCTCACAATTTTAAAGAAGTGATGCCTGTCTTGTGATTCTTGAAAATTTGGGTTTGGGAATATTATTTTTAATTAATTAATAATTTGTGATATTTTCCTTTGATTATTACAGGCTTAAAAATATGACAGTGTAGAGGGTTCCTTGACTGACATTAGAGCATTCACAAGAGGAATGCATTTCTGTAGTTCCTTTGCACATCCTGTTTACAGTTAAAAAAGGAAAATATTTTGACAGTCAGACCAACCTGGTACACCTTGTACTGCAAATAAGCAAAGGCTGAATGCACACAGATATGTGTGCATTGAACAGCTATGCTCCAAGAAGGGATCGGGAACACCTGGAATCCATGGCACTTGGTTCCATGAAACACCAGGCTTCAACAATCAATTTAATTACTTTACAAACCATCCATTTCACATGAAACACTCTGCCTGTCATTCCAGTAGAGGGCAGTAATTTACATACAGTAATGTCAATTAGTGTGCGTACCCATCGTGCGTCACTCAGTATCAGACACAACAGCTGGCTTTATTAAGGCAGTGCAATATTCAAGGCATCCTCTGTCCTCCAGGATAGAATGCCACCCAGGAGCCTTATTTCCTAAGCTTTTGCAGCAGGACCCCTTGCAATGTAGAAGTAGAATAAAATTTATGAGAATTAAAGAACAAGTTGTTTTCAGCTAGCATGGTGATCAAAACATACTCTGCTGTACATAATCACCAGAGAGAATTGCATTTCAACAGACCATTTCATAGAGATACTGATTTTTTTCTTTGTTGCTGTTGAACAGTAAGTATATAGAAAAGATTTTCTATAAAACCTTTTTTACAGATCCAGCAACATGCTGTAGTACAGTGGAAGAGGAAGCACTGGAACTTATAAATGTTATTTTTCTTTAAGTTGTAAGAATTTGATTCATAATATATTTCAAAACACTATGGCTTAAAATTTATACTTAGCAAAAAGTGCTTTCAACCATAGGTATTTCTTTAGCAGCAAGATAACTTCATTAACTTCAAAATAGCTTGCTTAATTTTATAAATACTTCACAAATTTTACTTGTCACAGATGTAAAATAATGTGGGGATAATTAATTTCTTCTGTTGCCTGAGCTAAATGAACGGCACTGGTGCTTCAGTAAACCAGGGAGTGTTTTCTGGGGAGGACTGGTTTTCTAGGCCATGATGATGCAGAAGAGCACTGAACCTTCACAGGTCATTTAATTCAGAAGCTCTTTAAAAAACAGACACAAAAGAGGTGTATTGATTTTGTTATAGAAAGAATTTAAAGGGATATTGCCTCAGAACAGTAGCATAGTTTAAATGTACCTTAGATCATGTGTAGATCTGTCTGAATTTGAGCAAAAATTAGTTTGAAATGTCATTGTATACAGTCTTCTGTTGCTGCAATTTATGAAGAAGTGTAGGGTATCTGCATAGGATAAGGGTAAGGTAGCTGCATAAGGATAGCTTAAGAGAATGGTGAAAGACATAAGTCAAAACCAAAGTTAGAAATGTAACTTCTCTCAGTCAAAATACAAAAAAAAAAAAAAAAAAAAATACACATAGCATTGCATAAAAGGGTTCCTAAAGATTTAGGGACCTCCTGCATTGGTTCATAGCTTGGACTTCTCTAAAGTGTGTTGCACACCTGGTAAATTTGTGTTGGATTCACTGCATGAAGGAGTGAGGACTCAGCATTTGTCCCAACCTTTAGATTATTTTGGATGTGCCTCCGATCCCTCTGCTAAATACACCTGTGTTTTCCCATCCCCGTCCCCCTCATCCTGATCTGAATGGCATGTGCTTTCACGGCTTAACCAGAAAAATGCTGTAGTAAATTATTTAAGACTGAGTCATTTATGTGTCAGATGACTGTTGAAATGATATGCAAATGCCATCTCATGGTCATGCTCATTTTAAGAGGTGTCTTTAACATAAGTACAGATTTTTGTTGAAATAAATCAATTTTACAAGGAGATTTCAGCCATTGGATTTATAGTAAGAAAGAAACTTTTTATTTATTACATTAGAAACACCACAGCTGGGAATGTACCCATTAATAGACACAAGCAGATGGATTCTGACAAGTCTGTGAACTATTCACACTCTTTTTTAGCAAATATTTTGCTACAATCCCAACTTGCAAATGTTACTTCAGAAACAAATATGTAACCATCTATCTCAAGGCACAAAACTGAAGAGTAACATTAAAATATTGTAATTTCATTATGCATATGGTACTCATTTGAAATTTAGGAAGTAGTGTTTAAAAACACTCCCAAAGGATTGCCTTGGTTCAAAAAAATGTTTTAAATTATAAATAAAGCCATAGAATCATTTAGACTAGGAAAGACCTTTAAGATCACCAAGTCCAAGCATTAATCCAGCACTGCCAAGTCCACTGCTAAACTACGTCACTCTGTGCATCATCAACACATCTTTTTAATATCTCCAGGGATGGTGACTCCACTACTTCTCTGGGCAGCCCCATGCCTAACAACCCTGTTAGTGAAGAAATTTTTCCTAATATCCAATCTAAAGCTCCCCTAGTGCATTTTGAGGCTGCTCCCTCTTGTTCTATCACTTGGAAGAAGAGTCCAATCCCCGTCTTACTACACTCTCAGGTAGTTGTAAAGAGTGGTAAGATCTCCCCTGAGCCTCCTTTTCTCCAGGCTGAGCACCCCCAGCTCCCTCAGTTGCTCCTCATCAGTCTTGCACTCCAGACCCTTCCCCAGCTCTGTTTCCCTTCCCTGGACACACTCCAGCCCCTCAATGTCCTTTTTGTAGTGAGGGGCCCAGAACTGGATACAGGATCTGAGATGTGGCTTCACCAGTTCTGAGTACAGGGGCACAATCACTGCCCTGGTCCTGCTGGCCACACTATTGCTGATACAGGCCTTCTGTCAATGCTGACAGTAGCCTTCTTGGCCACCTGGGCACATTCTGGATCATGTCCAGCTGCTGTTGACCAGCATCCCCCAGGTTCTTTTCCACTGAGCAGCTTCCCAGCCACTCTGCCCCAGCCTGTAGTACTGCATGAGGTTGTTGCGACCCAAGTGCAGGACACTGCACTTCTCCTTGTTGAACCTCATACAACTGGCCTCAGCCCTTCTACCCATTCTGTCCAGATCCCTCTGCAGAGCCTTCCTGCCCTCCCAAAGATCAACACTCCTGCCAAGCTTGGCCTCACCTGCAAACTGACTGAGGGTGCACTCAATCCCCTTGTCCACGTTGTCAATAGAGATATTAAGAATTGTCCCCAGTACTAAGCCCTGGAGAAGACCACTGGTGACCAGCCACCAGCTGGATGTAACTCCATTCTCCACCACTCTCTGGGGCCAGACATCCAACCAGTTTTTTATCCAGCAAAGAGTGCACTTGTCCAAGCCATAAGCAGTGTCTCCAGAAGAATCTTGTGGGAAAAGGTTTGAAAGGCTTTACTAAAGTCCAGGTAGACAGCATCCATGGCCTTTCCCTCATCTGCTAAGTGGGTCACCTTGTTACAGAAGGAGATCAGGCTGGTCAAGCAGAACCTGCCTTTTATAAACCCATTCTGGCTGGGCCTGATCCCCTGGTTATCCTGCACATGCCACATGACAGCACTCAAGATGGTCTGCTGCATGACCTTCTCTGACACTGAGGTCAGGCTGACAGGCCTGTAGTTCCCTGGATCCTCCTTCTGACCATTCTGTTACATGGCTGTCACATTGGATAAACTCCAATCAACTGAACCTGACCAGTTAGCCAGAGCTGCTGGTAAATGATGGAAAGTAGCTCAGTGAGCACTTCTGCCAGCTCCCTCAGTACTTTTCTGTGGATGCTGTTTGGTCCCATAGACTTGTGTGTATCTAAGTGGTGTAGCAGGTTGCTGACCATTTCCCCTGGGATTGTGAGGGCTTTATTCTGCTCCCTGTCCCAGTCTTTCAGCTCAGAGAGCTGAGTACCCCATGAACAACTGGTTTTGCTATTTAATACCTGAGGCAAAAAAGGTATTAAGGATGAGGCCTTTTCCTCATCCTTTGTCACTGTGTTTCTCCCTGCATCCAATAAAAGAGAGGCCAGTGTTCTTCAGTGTCTTCATAAACAGCTTGGATGCAGAACTTGAAGGTATACTTTGTTTACTGATGATGCTAAACTGGGAGGAGCTGTTAACTTCCTCAAAGGCAGAGAAGCCCTGCCAAGATATCTTGATAGAGGGCTGGGCAATCACCAGCAATATGAAGTTTAATAATGGCAAGTGCCAGATTCTTTTGTTTCCAGATGTCTGGTGAGCAGAAGTCCCCCATGAGAACAAGGGCTAGTGATTGTGAGACTTTTCTTAGCTGCTTAGAGAATATTTTTTCTGACTCTTCATCCTGTTTGGGTGGTCTACAGCAGAGTCCCACTAGGATGTCTGCCTTCTTGGCCTTGCCCTTGATTCTTACCTATGCACACTCAACTCAATTATCACTGTCATCAAGTTTTGGATAATCAAAATTCTCTCTAACCTCTCTCTAACAAAGCTATCCCACCACCACTCCATCCTGACCTGTCCTTTCTGAAGAGCCTGTAGCTACTCACCACAGCACTCCAGTTGTTTGAATCATCCCCACAGCCCTGTGATGGCAACTGTGTCATAGTTTTCCTGCTGCACAATGGCTTTCAGCTGCTCTTGTTTGTTGCCCGTGCTGTGGGTATAGGTGAGATACACCTCAGGTGGGCTGTTGATCCCCTCATCCTGTCATTAAGCAGAGAAGTTCCTCCATCTGGGCACCCTCCCACAGCTGTGCTCACAGGTGCCACCCAGTAGTGGCAGCGCGCTCCTGCCAGAGCTGTCTGGGCAGCTGTGCCAGCTGTGCCGGCTGTGGAGCTCAGCGAGGCCGTGACTTTCTGCCAGGTGGATACCACTGCTCCCTGGCTGGGCTGGCACTGCCTCAGCATCCTTCCTGCACACTGCTCTGCCACACCCTGCTCACCAGTGCTCCCTAAGGGCTTATTTTATATTTGTGGCCCTCAGCCAGCTGCTGTCATGCTAGGTGTGTGTTCTGGAGGCTTAAGGCTCCTCTTTTCAGTTACACTGAGTTAAATCCTTCACTTCTGGCCCCTGCCCCAGTCACTGGGGATAGGGTGTTTGTGTGTTTGTGTAGATGTGATGAAGTGAGGATTTTCAGCAAAGGCCAGTGCCACTTCCATTTGTGGAAGTCACCATCTGAGAGAAGGTACATGTTCATTTTCAGAATAGCTCACTAAACAAAGTAGCAGAAATTAATAATACAATATATAGCTCAGCTGCTAGAGGACTTGGTAGTTAGAGAAAAATGATGGGTGTTGGCCTGCTGGGTAACAGTATAACTAGTTGTCAGACTCAAATAATGTACTTGCAAGTAAAACCAATGTGTAGCACATACTTCTCGTCAATTGTTAAACTTCAATTTGTAGATTTAAACTTTTATTCAGCATCACTGTATTTCTGATATCATAGGAAGGTAAAATGACAACTGATTCCTCTTTCTGCATTATTTATTACTTCATTTACTTTTACCATATCTTCTCTTACTTTTCTCAGTTGAGAATTTTCAAGCCCCATGACAGCATTGAGCCCACCAGCTTCTTTTGAATAAACTGGGAAATTGTATTACCAAAAAGACACAGTGAATATCCAAAATGTCAGTACTGACCCTTAATGTGCGTAATCAAACATACATACATTGAGCCTCTACATGAATTTCTGCCACATGGTGAGGTGTTTGGGACTTGCCCAGTTTGTTTCCTGGGAAGAAAGTTTTGCAGCTTCATTATCAGCTAAAGATTTGGATCATTTGTTTTCCTGCCAGTCACTTTGAGGAGAATAAAGAACTTCTCTAAAATCAACAGAAACACCCTGCATTCTGCTGTACAGATGGCTTGACCCACTCATCATCCTGACTTGACCCACTCCATCATTCCAGAACATAAAGAAATATTTGTCCACAGAGAATCAGAAACACATAGTTTTATATGAGTTAGGCAGATAAGTATTTTTGTAATTAGATTTGCAGTCTCTGCCTATCCCTAACAGCGCCAAGTGCTTTTGTTTCAGAACAAAACTGATAATTTGATTATGGTCTGATTTCAGCAGAGCACTTAAAGGCAGTATAAATTTAAATTATTATATATTTGAATCTGTGGACTAGTCTGTTTTGTTATATTCACCTTCTAAACCAACAGTAGATTCTTTTAAAAAAGATTATCTATTAAATCAGTATGGTTGGATATATGAGTTCATCAGAAAGAGGAAGGTACCAGAACATCCATATTTCCAACATATAATAAAACAGAAGATACTATGCCTAATCTGATTCAAATAGAGGACAAATACATTTCAGAATCTAGGTTAGACAAGGCAACTCAAATAAAATTGACTCTGAAACATCTGGTTTGTTTTATACAAAACCATAAACATGCGTAGTTACTAAACTGCCTAAGCTGTTTCTTTGGAAGGCACCCTAAAAAACAAGGACAGCAGGACAAATGTTTACAAAGCCAAGGCATATACATTAATCGTGGCATGGCAGCATTTTAAAGAAACTGTCAAATTCAGAGGGATTATAATACAGCTGGGATGAATTGTAGGTAGGAACTGTTTTAAATCTCTGGATTCTAGGTCACAATAGAGGCTGTAACACAGGGCACTCACTTGCTCTTGTACTCCTTTGCGTTGCTTTCTCTTAAGGGAGAGCCATAACTTGTAGAGGGCTGGAACCATTATCTCTTCTTTTATGGAAAGCATCAGTTGGTGCAATCATTAGGGATCTTCAAACTGGGAAGAAGTTTATTGCTGTGACAGATCGGGCAACATATGGAAGGAAGTAAGATGTTCTCCAGAGACAGATTAAGTTTTTGCCAAGGCATTTTACTGAAATTTTGGAAAATAAACAAGTCATTAATTGACTCCAGATTTAGCTACTGCAAATTGTGCAAAGATGCTGCAAACCAGATGCTTTCCCCTATTTGTTTTTACAACCCTTTCTATTTATAGATGCCCTTATTTGATTACTTACTTCTTTAATAGAGGGCATTGTTTTACACTGGAAACCTCATCTCAGTTTTGCCAGTAGATGCCTGACTAAAACATACATGTTCACACAATTGCAGGGATTAAACACTCAGCAATAACATAAGTAGGAAATAATGAGTAGGAAGAAGTTAACATTCAATTCTTCCCTGGGTTTCTTAGCACATAACAGTTTTCAGCCATTATCTATGCAGACCCTGCTAGTGAAATAGTAGAGGCAAAGACTCCTATCCCAAGGACAGCATCCTTAGATTTGTCTTGCCAATAAAGGTGTGAATACAATCCATGTTGGCATTTCTTTGGCTTCCCAAGCTGTGTGACACAGCCACTAATGTACCTGTCAGCCCTGTGGTAGCATAGCTTCAACTTGAACTCCAGATTAAGGTTGGATCCCAAAATGGGAATGTAGCAGCCAAGTCAACTAAGCTGTGCCAACTGACAGAAATACCCAAGAAAATAAATATTCATTCCTTTTCTACTTAGGCTGCTTTTAGTCTTCAGGATGCAGGCTCTATCTTATGCTATATCCACACAATCTTGATTCATGTTATAAATAACATACTGAGTGAAAAGCATCTGTCCTGACTTGAAAGCAGTGAGTCTAGTGGGGATGCCCTCTAAAAGGATTGAGCTAGTCACACCAGGTCCTTTACAGTCAAGACAGAAATAGGTACCTCTGAAAGCTAGTCCTGTCATCCTGAAATAGATGTGTGAGACAAGGGGAATGAATTGCCCTACGGTGGTGCTTATTTCTTGCCATGATCCTAGCCAAGTGACAGCACCAAAGACCTGCTTGCAGTGACAGACTGGGAAAAGCCATCCCTTCAGCTGCCACCTAAGTGTCTTTGATATGGAAATCGGTGAGCCACTAGCAGTGCAGATGTTTAATTTTAGAGATTGCTGCTCATAACATCTCTGGCTTCATTCTAAGGTATTTCAAGTCAGCAAAGCAGGAGATGGAGCTGATGAGGCACCTGAGACTTCAGTGGCACTTGTGTATGCACTTAAAGGCACATGTTCTGACAGTAACCTGTTCAGTACCTGAACCTTGCATAGATGTATTTCTTCATTTCCAGTTTATCTGGGGAGGCAGATTGTGAATTACACATCTTTAGAAGACATTCTGAATTCACTGTAATAAAAGCTGCATGATTTTACTTGTGAACCCTAACAGGCTTAGCTAAGCAACAGGGGCAGCAGCCATACAGAATTCATAATGCATGTTTTAAAGTGCATTCTGAGGTTCACTTTTCAACCTAGTAGGTAGTTATTTGATGTATGAATATTTATTTTGCTATGTCCTCAGTCAGCACAAAAGTCCATCAGGCTCAGGTATCCTGTTTTTCACAACAGCTGCTAGTGAATGCCTAGGAAAGAGTATAACAACATGACAAGTTTATGGTATGACCTCTTAGCTTCCAGGTTTCAGTAAATAGTTCTTTGCTGATGTTGTTAACAGGACTGCCAATTAGGAGCAAAGTGAACGGGAGGTTTATGATGTGACTGTGCACTTCCTAGCTGAGCTACACCTAAGCTTCTGAGACACACCGACTGTTTCCCGTTTGAAATGTTCTGCAGACGTGTAATCCCTCACATCACAATTGCTATTTTAAAAAGTTATTTTCATGTCATTCCCAGGTGTCATGGTCAGAGTTGCCTCTGTGTCACTAGTCTGAGCAAAGTGAAGTGCCACTAATCTGAGCGAAGTAGGAACAAAGTTTATTTTTAAAGCAATACAGGCTTGCTAGTGGCTTGAAAGCAAAACATTCAGAACTCCATTTGGTTTTAATTTGTCATCAAACCTATTATGTTTGGTAACATATTAGAAACCAGTGAGTATATTATTTGTCATAAGCTCCCCAGGACATAAAAGGAGAACAAATAAAGACTGAAATACGCAAATCTCTGCTTCATTCTTTTGCAATCCAAGAAGAGAGTACATACAAAGTACTTTAATGCCAATTCCAGTCTCAGCTACAAATGTGCAAATCCTGAGCACTTACAGGGTATACAATGAATTCTGGCTTGGAGCAAAAAAACTCCATGACAGCATGGTCTCAAAACTTCCTTCAGGACCAAGTTTTGCCTTAATTTCATGTCCTTATAGCCAAGAACAACACTTGCCTGTCAAAATCTGATAGAACAAGAGGCAAAAAAAAAAATTGGCTAACATAAACAGGACAAACCTTCTTCACAGGTCAGGTGCAATTTCAGTTTTGCAATATTTTGTTGCCCAACTTGAGATACTTCAAAGGGGTCTTATGTCCAGACTGAGGAAACCAACCTTCCCAGAAAGTCAGAGCTTTTCAAGTGTCATGGAAAATAGACCCAAGATGAGTAGTTCCTTTTGAAGGTTTTGGCCAAGGAATTTTTCCAGTAAAACTACATTCCATAAACATGGAGCAACACCTTAAGCAGACGACAACAAATGAGGAACACCGTGAGGTTGATTTGAAACAGGGCTGTATATTCAGACAGTGGAACAGGGAGAAAGCCTGTGAGAAGGATGTGATAGGATGCCAGGATAAACATGAGAGCAGACAGCAATATTATCATCACTCTGTAATTGAGAGAGTAAAAAGAAATTCACAGCTGGAATGGAACTTATCAACCAACTCTCTTGGTGTGCCTATTTCGAGCAGAGGGGGAATCAACAGAGGAAGAGTCTTGGTAAGTGGCTGCTGGAGGAGGGTGTGCAAGGGAATGCGTGAACTGGGGGAGAAAGGAAGTACACCTGCATTGGGGACTGGAGGAGAAGGAAGGAACGTTTGCTGGAAAATAGTTCATCTTGCCTGCACTGCTGAAGGTTCTAGGCTTTTTCTGATCCTTCCTGTACACTGGAAGCATTCTCCAAAGGCAGGCTAAGGGGGAAGAGAGCTGCAGGCTGCCTGCCCTTTTCAGAAGGAGCAGCATGGTGGCTCAAAAGGGAGCTCCAGGAAGCCCTTTCTTGTCTACTGCTCCTGCTATTTGGTAAGTTTCTGCTCTGTAAAAAAACCAGCCACCTGCAGCATTATCCAGTGAGACACATCAGCTCTGTGGTGTGTATTTAACACAGTGCAAAATGTGAGTGAAGTATGCAAGAAATATGGAGTCTAAAAATGAAATGCTTATATTATGCATAGAGCAGTTGGTTGCTAGAAGACAGAAAATCCTGTCCAGGGACTTGTCCAGTTCTTAAATAGCAATATTTAATAGCAATATCTACTACTGTTTTGTTGTGGAAACTCTGCCAGGAATTATTCTGGGGATTTGTTTGGGCTTTTTATTATCTTGTTAATTAAAAAAAATACATATATGTAATTTATAATCCTAAATTTTATGATAGGAAGAAAGAAATAATTCAGGATTAAAAGCTATAGGCATCATTCTTTCTGCTCCAAACACACGGGGCTATACAGAACACTTGCTGTGGATTGTGCTACATTCCAGCTTTGGGTAAGGAATAAGTGATCCATGCATGTCTCATATTCCCTCAGCTTCTTTATTTGTGAGCTTGCTAATCAGACACCACTAGGGCTGATATTATGCAGCCAGATAAGTGTGCAGGTGTGTTGGTCACACTTGCTGTGAGGTGGTGGCTCAGCCTGAAGGCTGGGACAGTGACCAGATTCTCTGCTCATCCATGATGGTTTTTGTACTGGGCCTTTGTTCTGGCTCTGGTGACGAGAAGAAAATGTTGTATGCACCCTGTTCTGCAGGGCATGGACAGGCCAATACCCAGACATCATGGGGACAGACCTCAGCTCTGTGCTATATTCAATGCCCCCACTCACCCTCGCAGCAACAGCACAGAATTGCCACGTGTCAGGCCAGATGTCCCTGCACTGCACCAGGGACAGTGGCTGCCACGAGGCTTAATTCAGCTTGCTTCATTAGGGAGATGGGAGAGGCAGAACAGGTCATTAGCCTCTGCAGAGAACATCTCTCTCCAGGAACAGTTGCCACCCCACCGTAACCTAAATTTTCCCATGCATCAGTCAAAGCCCCAGCTTTCCTGGGTCTCCAGGAAGAGTACCAGCCAAGGGATGGCTCTGCTATACCTAGTAGCTGTCCTGGTGGTGATGGCCTGGGGACTGTAGAATAAAAAAGGAGGAGTTCCAGTTGTCAGTGAACAAAATTATATGTATCCTACAGAGTACTTCCCTACATGCAAGGCTGCAGTCCAGCCCTAGAGTCCAGACTCAGCTTATTGGTTAGTGCACACTGCTCTGCAGAGCTACATGTACAACCCTACATCCTTGTTACACAGAACTGATAAGATCTGATAATATGCATTTAATAACACATTGGGAAATCTCTGGCCATCTGCAAGTTTAAGCAATAAGTGTCTCATCTGAAGGAATCCACTGCAGGTGTAAGACCATTTTAAACGGTTTTTATTTTCTCCTTAGCTCATGCAGTTGCAGCAGATTTTAGTCTGCCTCTAGTAGACTGATATTTCTTGTAAGGAAAATTAATCTTCCTACAAAATTGTATTTCCATGTTTTTACATAGAGGTACCAAAATAGTTAAGAAAGGCAAAGATTACTGTTGTCAGTCAGGAAACTGGTGTACAGAGACAGGTTATACAACTTCCCTGAAATCTTCCAGCAAGTCACTGCCAGCTAGTCCTGTGCCCTAACCATCGTGTCTGTCTGCCTTACTGGGCCAGAGACTGAAATCATGCAACAAGTATTCATTGATTTCAAGGAGCCTGGAGAATTTCATGTTCCCAGACACCAGTCCCCTGCTGCTGTATTTGAAATAGTGTTGCCAAGAATTATTCTGTTCTGCCTAGTTGCTTTTTAAAAACTTTTACAAAATCTAACTTTGGCATTGGTTCTCTAGCATGGAGAGAGGGAAAAACTTCTGTCAAAACCAGATCAGAACCTGAATATTTAATCTCTTGCCCATTTGATCATGATAGTACAGGAGTCCTGTTGAAAAGAAAATAAATAGCAAAGTCCTTACCTGAAGTCTGCAAAGGCATGAACCTTCAGCTCAGATAGGAATGTTTGTCTGTGACTGAGTGACACCAGCAGTAGGGCTGTGTGGGGATTTACAATGTATTTGGATAACTATAAGGAACTAAGTTTATCTAAACACTTCCTTATGTTGTCAGTGTGTTATCCAAACACTTTGTTAGTGAGACTGTGAGATTAGGATGTGTGTAAGCCTACCACTACTAAAATATATTTACAGAGCTTCTGTGGGTTTAGTTTTAGGAAACTGTGTATAGATTCAGCATATGGAGTTGCACTAAGGGTATGGAAACTACTTTTAGCTCATTTCTATCATAATACTCTCCAAATACTTTAGCAGAGTCTGCCACCTGAAATGTCTCCCTCTCTTTTGAAGTCAATTACACAACTGTTGTGGCTTTTTCCTTAATTTACTGTCTTTACACAGTGTGGGATGCTGGCTATTCCTGGCTTGTGAAGAGTTCAGCTAAGCCCAATGGAGTCTCTATTCATATGCTGGTGTGCTTTGACTGAGGAAAAATGTTTAAAAACTGAGCAAGAGTGAGACCATAATGCCTAAATTAGTAGTCAGGCACTGACCCCTTCCAATGATCTTACCAGCCATCCAGGAGCTCCTGGTCCCTTCTAAGCCCCTGGGAGAGCAGAAGGGACAGAGAGGTCGCATCCTCTGAGCCTGACATTGTGGCTAACAGACCAGCAGCTTACATTTCACCAGCAAATGTGACAGGAGGGTACAGAGAGGCTGTGCCTGGGGAAATGCTGTCATTCCACAGGCTGCAGCCACAGACCTCAGGAGCAGTTATTTTGATACATTTCTGCATCAACACTCCTAACAGCAGTGCCCACACTTACATATGCTATGGGGTGGTACATCTGGTTAGCTCAGGTGAGAATACAGACTGGCCACTCCTGCTGAGAACAGCCCCAGTGGGGTGGCCACAGGTCAGACCAACCCAACTGGACAGTATCATGGCCAGTTGGCCAGTGAGCAGATGCAGCAATTTTTGGAAAAATAGAATGCTGGGATAGGCATATAGTGATTTTGTACATGTTGTGTATCCTACCTGCATTCACATGGTTCAAGGAGGTCCTGAGCCACAAGCTGGAATTTTGTGCTTAATGGCCCTTGCTGAATTCTTCTTCCAGGAATTTTATCCTTTTTTGAGTTCTGCCAGCTTCTGGGAACCACAGTATCCTCTAACAATGACTTCCAGGGGTCAGCTATACATATATGGAGAACTATTTATGTTCATTCATTTTGAACGTACTCCAACTTACTGTTCCCAACTTTATCCAATGTGAGAAAAGACCTCATAATTATTGCCAAATGGTGAGCAGACATTTATAACAGCATAACCGTGTTTGTTGGTTTGCACTCAAATACTTTTCCAAAAGGTTTGAAAATCCAGTTTGCTATTTTTTTGTTCCTACTGAGCACTTGTATTGGATTTTCATAAACCTATCCAAGACCTGTTTCCTTAGAGATAACAGCCCCATTAAATCTCATCACTGTGCACTGTGTTACATTTAGGGTGTTTTTGGTCCCGTACATTTATCAGCCTTCAAAAGTTTAAATTTTAAGGCTGCCTCAGTCAATATTGTAGTAAACACCTTCAGTATTTACTACCAATTTCTCTTTTGACAGACAGACTAATTTGGTATCATCATTATATTTTGCCAACTGATTATTCAGTCCCATTATAAAACCCATGTATGGATAGTGGACAAAACAGGTTCCAACACTAATGTCTGTGTGAATCTTCTGGGAACCTAATCCCATTGTGAACATAGATTATTTATTACTACTTTTGTTTCCTGTCTTTAAGCTGTCATTAAACCACAAGTGGCCTTTTCCTTTTTATCTATGATAGCTGAGGTTCTTTATGATTGCTTGGTAGAGGATCTTGGCGGAGATCCTCTCCTTGGTAGAGGATCTTGGCAGAGCCTTTATCAAATCAGTTACTATTAATTTTGCTTATTTAGCATCCTAGCACCTCTACAGGAGAATTTATGAGATGAATCACGCTTTCTTGCCTTGACCCTCATCTTCCTGGCTTTTTGCATGTGTTCTTATTTCCGTAAGTTTGCCTGGGTGGGTGGTCAGTCAATCACGTCCCTGCCATCCTTTTATTCCCTAAATGTACTACTATTGTACTCCTGCACATAATTTCTAATCTTCTGCTTCTGTGCTGTGGCCAGGCTTCTGATGCTCTTGTAATCAGGAGGTATTTTATGTAGCAGTACTATCCATTGAACATGTGGGTCTTAAAATGCAAATGCATTGTCCTCTGATGCTGGAACAGGGACACTGGAAGCAAAGAAAAGGACATGATGTACTATTCAGAAGCCTCATCTCCCGGTTTGAAGTTTATCTTCAAGGGTGTGTGTAAGCCTGTCTCTCATGCATAAGAAGCCCTGTGTGGCAGTGTTCACTTTTAAAACTCACTATCAGACAGTTGACACAGCAGCTGACTTTCTTCCAGAACACATCAGTATCAGGCTCTCCAGTGAAACAATCCTCTGTTGTAATTCCGTGTGGCTATTAGCCGTCTCCATCTCACTTTCTGGCAATGTAGAAATCTCACATAAACTATTTTCCTTTTGCCCCAGTCTGGTTCCTGGCAGCCCCAGATGAGCTGCAGAGCCTCAGTGCCCCAGCACAGCCTCAGGAAGAAAGTCAAAGTGCCGCTGAGCCAGAAGGGAGCATTTCTGGCTGCTCTAGACTCCCTGCTGTTTCATGCCCTGTATGAAAGAGTTTGCAGCCTGTAGTAATCCCCTCAAACAAATGTCTGTGTTCAAACATAAAACATTTTTCCTAAACAGCAGGCAATGAACTTATGCTTTTAAAAGTCCCAGTCCCAGAGATAGGATTCAAAACATATAAAGTAAGTAACAGCTTCATCTTAAACATGGCTTTGCGTTCCCCGCATGTGACTTTTTTTCTCTTCTTGAATTTGAGAAAGGAGAAACTGCCTGTGCTTAGTACATGAGCTGCTGTGCAGGCATCTCTAAAGGCAGAGACAGGCAAGAAATATAAAATGTGTGAATAAGATAGGGATAGGCAGATAGGACTTCAGTATCCAGGATATATTGCATATATAAGGTATTGGAGTTAGGCCATAATCCAGCAAACTGAACTATTCTTTTACCTGCAGAATTATAGAAGGGAGTCCAGAGATCAGAAAGTTGAAAGCACATGCTTGAGTTTTTTCTTCTGTGACTTGAAAACAAGAATTTCCTGCTTCTTCTAACTACATGTCACTAATGTTAATAACAAATGTGCTCCTCTAGTGGATAGGAAGCTGTTTTGTTCTCATAGAACCAGTACTTTCTAATGAAGAGAGGCTGTCAAGTTGCCATTAAATTTTGGATGTGAAATAACGAGATAAGTGCAACTAACAATAAAAGGGAAATGGGTCACTTCGGGAAGATCAAGTGGCTGATTACTGTGTGAGAACAGCAGGTTCAATTCAAGCCTGGAGAACTCCACACCAGGTACAACATCACAGACCTATTTCACAGTTCACTGGGAGGTGTGCATTCTAAGATATAAAGCAGCACTCCTGACTATAAAATCAGATTTATATTTATATCTATATTTATATTTATATTATTTATAGTAATGCAAATGGGAAATTGATGTTCATCTCAATTTATCCTCAACTACCCTACTGTAGCACTGCCTTCTAGAGTAATACTCTAAGGACAAGGTGGTATGTACAAACTCACACTGTTGTCTTGCCCAGAAAAGCCAGTCATAAGTAGATTGTTAAAGTAGTTTGTTATCAAATATATTTTAGCATTTCTACAATACATTGTGTTGTTTTCTCCAGCTGATGTCAGCACCCCACTCGCAGTGAAAAGGAAGCAGATCTCCTGTACTGCTTGAGATACTGCAGTATCTATGAGCAGCCCTGGGGTGACTTTTCCTGCCAATAGTTTACTCCTTTCTCACACCAAATGCCACTTCAGGGAGAAAAGGTGTCAGAGAGACATTAAAATCAATTAACAGAAATGAAGTGTTGCAGTTCTGCCTGTGAATGCATACAGAGAAGAGTATGACTCCTTGAGCTGACTTTGCCAGTTATACTAAGTCCATGCAGTCATCAGAAGCACTGTGCTATATGAATAAGCCTTTAACTAAAGATATCCCACAGTATTTCAGTATCCATCAAGTCACTGATTGTCATGTTTGTCATGTTAGATGTGACATGTGGTTATTACACTATAGATATCACTTTGGACATTTCTGAACCATTTTTTTAAAAATCCACTAATTTCAGACATGGTTTTATGAAGGAATCTCATTTTCTGCATAGATCAGTCACAACATGAAAGCATGAGGTTTGGTTTTCATCTCATGGGTTGTGCTTCTGTCAAGACTGGCAGCAATTTCAGGTGTATGCTGGAGCTCCCTCATAGTCCTTGTAAAATGCACGAGGAAGCTTTTATTTTGAAGTGCTTTTATGAGATGCATTAGCATGAAGTTCAGTGTTGCTCTATTAACTATTCCAGAAACAGTCTGTAGACTGAGACTGAAATATTAATTAGTGCTATTATATAACAACTTAGACTTCTCTAGTATTTCTTGTCTGAGAGGTTGATGGCCAAAGGAGTTTCCTCATCTGAATGACATATTTTTGAAAATAAACAATGAGTGTCAAGGCAGTCACCAAACAGGGATACAGTAATTTTAAAAGTATGCAAGGAGGGCTACTTCTTTCTTTTGCCATGCACAACTTCAAGCACAGGAGCTTTCAAACACGCACCAGGAGACCAGCTAACTCTTGTTGTTTCATGTTTTATTTGACTACTATGCAAGTACTGGACTGAAGCCAAAGAATTCAGCTTCAGCACAGGCAGCACTCATCAGCATCGAGCCTGGGGCAACCCTCTGGCTCTGCAGTTGTGTTTGGACCCTCTGTGTGTCTGAGAGGAAAGTCATCATTCAGCAACAGAGGCTTCTTGTTCTGTCCTTTGTGATCTCTGAGATGAGCTGCTGGGAAGCTGGCAGGGCAGCTCTGCCCTGTTGCCTTACCCTCTGGTGGGGACATGGGAAGGACAGGCAGCCACGGGGGCATTGAGGCTGGTACTCTGCTGTCTGTTACAAGCATATAGCTGGGCTTGCTGAGCCCTTAGTGGATGTGTTCACTAGTATATACACCTTACTTAGGCTCTTGCCGTGGTTGTTGTTTCTTTGGACTGGCTTTTGAAGCATTATATTTCTCTTAAACTGCTTCCTAGACTTTGGAAGTATTGCAA